>NW_019416291.1:1028117-1100781 GCF_000390285.2 Anoplophora glabripennis
CAATACTTTTCTTCATTGGCAACCTACTTTAAAACGCGTTTAAAGTTATTTATGCAAGCGAGAAATTCAAGAAAATCGTACGGGTGGTGGTGGTGGGGGAAGCAGAGAGCGCGGCCGCTTCGGCCTGCTCGAAATTGAATCGGATATAACTACGTAACTAATTGATCAATCGATCTGTTTTTTTTAAAAAGAAGCGTCTTTCCAAGAACTTTTAAAACCTGCTTTAAAAAATTTTATTTGATTGAATATTCACAAAGTTCTAATTGTTTATAAATACAAAAATTTGACCAATGTTTAAACAAGCGCCAGAGCTCTCCTAATTGACGGATTCGAATTTTTCAAAAAAAGTTTGAAAGCTTGAGAGCCCTTCTATATGTGACAAAATTTTCAAGTATCTAAGGGCCTTGGTTTTTGCTGTGCAAAATTTTGAAAATTTGCAATTTTTTTTTCAAAATCTAGACATGTTTTGTAAAATATTTAATTGCAAACATTTTTTTTTCTCTTCCATTTTCGTCTAAAATCAACTCTTGAAAAGATACATAATTAAATAAGAAAAATATGACAATTTTCGATTTTTTTTAACATATTGTGCCGCCAAAAGTTAAGCCCACGTTTTTTTTTATGCGCATATAAAAATTTTAATTTCTAGTGATATTTGAAAGCCAAAAAGCCAAAAATCTCCGTGGATATACGATTCACCCAAACCAAAACAGATGCCGCCTGGTCTATATGTGGTTGTAACATAGAACAGTGTGAGAATTCTTATGATTGAATAAATGTGTGATAATAATATGCAATATTAAATAAATGTTCTTTAATAAAAATCAAATGTATTTGATACTATTGGCCTTTTATTTTTTTCTGCACTCTATTAGTATAATTTTGAATTAATTAAATAAAATTATTATGAATTAAGAAATTTAAATAATCAATGTTTACATTATTTTATGAGTAGTAATAGTACCTAGAATGCTAAATTCAAAGAACATAAGCTGAAGCCGCTAGACGAAATAGCGAATCCGCGTATGAGAGAGGCGCGCGCGCGGCTCATAGCACATTATTAACAATTAAAAAACAAGGCTTTAGAATAATGGGAGTCCCAAAAACTCTTAGCATCTTGTAGGGGGATGTTTAAGCTTTAATTTAGGTACCTGGCAACATCAAAAATAACAATTTTTAACCCGGAAATCTGCCGTTGAAATTCGTCATTTTCGCATTTTTAGCTACTTAAATTGTGCCAAAAAACCTAAAAAAAAATTTTCCGGAGTGAAAAAAACAATTTTTACAATTTGTTTAAAAAAGTTTGTTTAAACAAAAGGGTACCAGATTTCCGGACGGCATCATCTTGATTCATTTTAAGAAACATCTCACGAATCGGAATATGCAAAAAAATCGAGTCGGAAAATTTCTCCCACGATTGCGAGGTTTTCGCCTTGTCTAATAGATAGAGTGATGATTAAGTTGAAGGAAAGTTGCATAATTCAGGTTCAAGGAGAAATAGAAAATACATTTTTGAAATTTTTTGAAAAATGCGTAAAAAACAACTCTCATGATGAGCTTTCCAGTCCGAAACATTATTAAATAATAACATCATTGGACTGGCAAGAAACTAAAGAAGCTCGAAAATATTAATAAATTTGTATTTAAATAAATGTAACTAATGACGGGGGGCAAAGGTATGATCACCCTGTACATGCATCAATTTTTTGTGGTCCTTGTACTTCGGACATAAAAACGTTGGGGCGTAAGAAAATTTTTGCCAGATAAAAAACGAAATATAGAAAACTTCCAACACCTTTTATCCTTTAGTATACGTCTCTAGAAATTGAAACACGGCGACTCTTTTTTCCACATGAAAAACTAGGACGGCCCCATCCCCATTATTCACGTCTTCAGAGGCGCGCCTTCCCAGGACTTTTTCGTCCTCCCCAAGTCTTTGTCGTCCTAATTAAGTGAGCGTCGCCCGATGGACCGGAATTTCTACGCTGTTTGTTTTTCATTCGGGCCCCGCTAGTCGCTGCCGTAATAGGTCACTTAATAAATCATCAATTAGTTCGCGCTCGGCCGCCGGACTTTATTTTACCCCCTGGCCGGCGAGGCCGGAGGATGTTCACCGTTCGTCTGTGTAAAACACAAATATACAGGGTGTTAATGATAAGTTTTGGCAAACTTTAGTGGCGTATTCTACCGATGAAAATAACCAAGTTTCCCCTATACAAATTTTTGATAGGACGCTTCCTTACGGAGATACAGGGTGTTAAAAGTTTCAAATATTTATACCTATTGTTTTTCCTGTAGCTTCACTGGCATAAAAGATTGAGTGATAAAATTTGGGGATGACATTTTTTTAGTAGGGACTATTTTTTCATGGATAACTTATTCCAAAATGCACTCCAGTGACGTAGTTATTGGGGAAGTAGGGGGCCCTTTTGAAAAAAAAAAAACGTACGCCGCTGGGTTTTTAAATAATTTTAATTGTTTTTAAAATGTACAATCAATATCTGGGAATAAAGTATCCTTGTAAAGTATTCGTAAAATTTACTGTTCTTTAGATAATTGGGAAATCAAATAAGAAGATACTTAAGTACCTACGTTGCTATTTACCATTTTCTGTTGATTGCTAAATGTGTTACAATAAATCCAATGCCTAATATTTTTGAGATATTTCAAAACACTATACAACGCCACTGTTTTGTATGTCGCAAAAAGGAAAAATCATATAAAATCAATTTGAAACTTTTAACACCCTGTATCTCCGTAGAGAAGCATCCTATTAAAAAATTTTATAGGGCAAATGTTGATTACTTTCATCGGTAGAATATGCCATTAAAGTTTGGCAAAAATTAACATTAACATCCTGTATATTGTATAATATGTTAATCAAATGGTGTGATAAATATATCACTTAATAAATAATAAGGTGTAAACAAATATAACGAGCGTTCAAATAAAAACGTGGTCGAAGTTGGCTCTGACACATTGGACGTAGGGAGTAGCTTATAGCGACCAACTTAACCTCTTTTCTCAACGAGCTGTATAGCAGCTGTCAGTTTCAATAACGTTAATGACTATATAACTTTATTTTAAAGAATAATCGTGATAACAATAACAAACAATTAAAGGAGCTGCGGAAAGTGTCCCCCTCCTTGTTATAACACTTAAATGAAACCAGGCTTCATCAGAAAAAAAGGTGATATTATGAAGTTCACCGTAGTTGTTTAAAAACCATTCACAAAATACAGCCCGTCGCGGAAAATCAACTTCATTAAGTTATTGCTGACAAGTTAAACGATAGGAGAACAAACGCAAATCTTTTTTTAACACTGTGTGGCTGATACTCTCACCATTTGTGATAAAACACGTACAGAAGTTCTTGGCGCATTTTCCATTATTTGTTGGACATTTTCTTTTAATTCTTCAGTCCGCTTTTTAGGTCGGCCGCTTCCTTCTTTTCTTGTTACACTGCCCGTTTCACGAAAAACATTAACACAACGCTGAACTGCACTTTGAAAAATTTTGTACTCAACAACGCCGGGAAATTGATTTTGAAATTCTATGAAACAGTCCTCAACAGAATACTTCCATATTCCATCAATCTTGCGTCCATTTCTAAAGTAGGACTCTATGATAAACACTTTTTGTTCTTGAGAAAACACCATTTTAAACGCTTTTTAAAACGAAAATATTCAAATTGATAGCGGCGATATAGCGCTTTGACAGATGACGTTTAAGTTCATTTGCTATACGCTACGCCCTACGTCCAAATTTTCAGAACCAACTTGACCACGTTTTTATTTGAACGCTCGTTACAACTTTTATTAAAAAGAAACTTATGGTCACACTCATTATTCAATTATTTTAACTGGAATACACTTAATATACTTTATGCATCTATGACATCTCAGGTTTTATTTGGGAAAATTTAATAGAAGATAAAACTAGAAAATAAAAAGAAAAATTCATAGAACTTATATGTTTTAAAGTTTCGTTCCCGAAACACAGGGTACTAAAGTTAATAAAAAACCTTTTTTTGCAAATAAGTATCTCAAAAGCTATTTGGACGTTTTAGATGAAACTTTGTCAAATTTTTAGTAATAAGTAAGGTGCTCAATTTGAATTACCTACTCCAATAACGTTAGGGCATCATAACTAGTTATTTTAAAGAAAAATTGAAGGACCGCACTGCATTTTTATCTATCTTAAAAAATAAAATGCGTTTATCTGCATAAATAAGTAATAAGAAAGACAAAAAATTGTATTTTTATTACTCAATCTAAAAATAATATGAAGCTTATAATAAGGCAGTGGCGTGCTCAAATTTTTCAATAAAATGTCTATTTATGATGTCCCATGTTGGTAGGTGAAGGGTGAGGAGTGTAGTTGCCAGACACGAGAGCGACAAAAAATCCCTTCTATAAATTTTTATAAGGGTAAAGGTGAGGTATTCAATATTTTTTCCATCCTGTCACATATTTCATATTATGTGAAAACGTAAACAGCGCCATATTTTTAAATACATTTTATGTAAAAAAGAAAATACTGGCGTTGAAAACGATCTATAATATACAAGATGGACCACTTTCGACACTTGTATTTTCCGAGGAGATAGAAATATAAATGGCGAAAACCGTATTTTGATTCGTGTAAGAGATACAGGGCATTTCGTTTTTAGTCGATTGTAAATTTTGAAATTTGCTTAAAATTTAATTTCAATTGACACATGTAACATAATACACAAAAAAATTGTTTTCAAGTCAAGGTATGAACGTCACAAAATGAAATGTTTGCATAAAAAAAATGTGCAGTGTTTTGTCTTTTACAAGGTCTATGGTTGGTACACTTTTTTTTGTTTTTGGGTAAGATTGATTATTGCTACTGCAATGAAATAGATACATCGAACTATAGATATATTTAACTTGCCTTAATTAACTGAATTTTTTAAATAAATTTTATAATTTGGAACAAATTAAACATGCAAAAACAGTGAATTAATACATAACAGATTCGCAAAACATATGAAAGATACACACTAGAAGTAAAAGTGGTTAGAATTCGTTGGTACAGTTATCTTTACAAATCTAGCAACCATAGCTTTGAGGTGAATGACAGATGGCATGTGCCTACTGCCTATTATAACAGGTGCCGATAACCGCCATACTGTTTAGCAGTAGCACAAGGAGAATGAAAAATGTCTTATCAAATTAGAGTGCTCTAGTGTCTAGTGTTCCATATGCACCGTCGAAATAGTGGAGGGGGGAAACTGTTTATTTAATAAATTCTTAAAAACAAATTGCAATATTTATTTTAATTTCTAGGTTAGTATATTTCTATTAATTTCAAAATAAAAGTTGTTTGCTTCCTTCGCTCGTATTTATCATACTACATTAACTTCGGTGCAAAAGGAGTACCTTAGTGGTTCACTTTTATATATTTTTTTCTCTGAGAGTTAAATAATAATGATTTCATATAAAAATAAAAAATACGGGTCAAGTTTTTTGCAATACTATTTCGTTTTGCGATAAAATTCAGTGACCAACGTTTTCGTCAAAACAAAGACACCTAAGAGGATTTTTCCGCGAAAGTTTAATACTTGACACGGCGTTTATTACAGTTCTGTCTCACCATTTCACCAATTTGCACTACTTCTTTAATATATTGATATTGTCTTAAAAACATTTAAATAGTAAACACTAAACTAAACATCACTTTGGGCGAACAGCGCAAGTGTCGCCACCTGGATTTTAAGAAGTGAACCATCTCGAGTTAGATGATATGATTGGGCGATATATTATTTAAAATCGCCAATGAGAAACTATATATCATGCGTCTAGATTTAAATATTGAAATTTGCACATGGAACTTGTTTATAGTGAAGACCTTGAATAAATACACATTTTATAGTTTAGACAATATTAAAATTGGGTAATACGATTATTTCCATTTTTAAAAGTCAATGAACTAAGTATAAATAGTAGTTATACTAAATAGTTTTAATTTCTTGCGATTTATTTATTGTTTATTTTGAATTACGTTAAGTTACGTTTGTGATGTAACATATAAAATGACGAATGTACGAATCTTTATAGATAAGTAAGTGCACGATTTAATTTTACTCAAGAATTTGACCTTATTTTTAAGCAAATATTTAGTCGATGTATCAACCGGTCCAAGGTTAATACGATATTCGCAAAAATTATTAGTTTTGTGAAATTAATATATTATCTATTCCGATAAACAGTGTTTACAGAACGTTGTACGGTAAAAATAGTAGGTACTTATTCTTTTTATTGCGCAGTATACCAGTCGTGTTGCCAAAGCTGAAAAAATAAAGTGAAATGTTTTGGAATGTAATTATTTATTGAAAAAATTTATTGCCTCATGCTTTCATCACGCTAGAAATCAGTGACGAAAGAAATAGTTAGTAAAAGGAAATAGTTGCACCTACAGAGACGACATTTGTGCTGCTTATAAAAGGAAAATAAAATATTCCTAATTAGTAAAGTGGCATACCCTACAAATACCTTCTAGTTTTTCTAGCATTTATCTTTCACATTTTTAATTGACTCTGGACAGAAGTACAGCCACTACAACTATAGTAGTTTTTAAATGACAGAGTACTATAATTTTTAAATCAGCCATAGGCGTACCATATTAATTTCGTAATATTCTTGGAAATTATCGTCATCTCTATTAATTTGATTTTCTTAACTGCAGGTGTAGGTTTGTTTAAGATATTATTATTGAATAATTTTTCTCAGAATGAAAAACTTACCTATTAAGATTGCAAAATTTCAGTGTCTTTTTTTGTCAGTAACTAAAGACCTTACAGTATGAGATACGGCAAAAATATTAAGAAAAATTTTGTTAACCCCTTCCCTACGTTTTAAAAGGATTTGGACATATCTATAATGAGATTTTATTACGTATTACAAGGTATAGAAAGAATAATAATATCTTACCCAACTTAAAGAATGTACAGTTGCAGTGTCTATTTTGCATTATGAAATTCTTGTATCTCTTGCAACTTACAATATTAATTATTACTGGACATAGGCGTGTCTAGAAACTTATTTTTAGGGGCCCAAACTTAAGTTTGGAGAAATGTAATGGCAATCTTTAATATGCTAAAGCCTTTTAACTTACTAAACTCTATACAGGGTAAATAAACCTGGTTAATAAAATAAATCAAGTTGTCTAGACAATAAGTGCAATAAAATTTTTGGAGTAGCTGAAATTGAACATATTTTTTACCTAATGTCATATTTTTTTGGTAGAGATTTTCAAAAAAAAACACCCATCCTTTTTTTCCTCTGTCCCTCCCTAGCTACCCCCAAGATTATAATTAATATAGGGTCAAATGAAAAGTATTAATTCCATAATATCTAATTCATATGATCTTAAGTGTTTTATAGCCATTATACTATCTTTGTACAGAATGTTCCGGTTTATGTTTCGATTATTCCTTCATAGGATTTTTTAGTGTTGATATTTGAAAAAACATATTTTATAAAATATTTCCGATTTTGATGAAATTATATTTAACGATTTGTCCGATTAATATTAAACATTTACTAAATTATAAAGTCACTGCTTGTAACTCATTGTGCGTGGTGATTTTAAGAAAAAAATTCCTATTTTATTCTAAAAACGGACCATTTTTGACTTATTTTTGCTTTTTTAACTTATATTAAGTCAGCTACCGAGAACCAGAGATTTTCTCCGTTTTTTTTTCCGGGATTCTTCTTCGGAGTTTCTCCCCGGACTTTTTCTCCAGACTTTCCCTGAAAATTTTCCAGACTTTTCCCCGGAACTTTCCCTGCAGTATCTCTCGAAGTTTCCCCCGGATTTTTCCTCGAACTTTTCCCCCGGAGCTTTTCCCCGGACTTTTCCCCCGGAATTTTGCATGAAACAGCTGGTACACGATTTACTGATATGCCGATATGATAGACGATAATATTAGATGTTTTTTCTGGGGTGGGCACTGGGCTTTCTGAGGTGGGCCGTTCACACCCCTGCTGTCCTAGCTACGCCCATGTATTTACAGCAGATACAATTTAGGCCGTTTTGTTCATCGTTTTTATACGATGGCCTCCATCCATGTAATATAATTGGCCTTTTTAAATAATCCTAATTTCTGATCGGCTCTACAAAAAACTATAAGCTCCTGAACTAACGGAAGTCACCCTTGAAGTATGTACATTCATTTCCAGACGGCCTGTCTACTATTTCTCCGTAAATCGCATTCAGCGCTCCCCATTTTTTATGGACTCAATAACGATAAATCCTCATTATCCACCTGCTTATGTGTCGCATCCATCTCACCTTCCTCTGGCTTGCCGGCTTTAAATTGATCCAGTTGGCGATTAATCTTTGCCGTAAAGGGCCGTATCCACATTTTTTAATCTGTTAACCGAACGGTCGCCGAAGTGTGTATCGAAGGCGAATCACAAATCACACGCGTGGTACGGGAAGGGAGAAAACGCAAACACCGCCGGAGACGCCGCCGTAGAGATGGGCAAAACGACTCTTTTTCGGAGATTCGTATCATACGACTCCGTTAAGAATGGGGAGTCGTACTGAAAGATTCGTATGTTTCGTATCGCTACTCCTGGGCTGTACAAGTGCGTGATACATCGTGTCACTGATACAAAATACAAATACGANCAACTTGACCACGTTTTTATTTAAACGCTCGTTATAAGTCCAAAGGTCATTAACCCGAACAAACGTCATATGTTTGCTATCGTACAGAAAAATCAACCACACGAGTACCCATACTCTATCATTAGAACTCGGAGAAGACGTTTCTTTGAAGAGGTTACAGAATAAGCACCCAAAGGCTAGAGTCGTAGCAGATTTAGATTATAACCCCAACAGTATCAACCTCTTTAACCACATCAAGGATGAGATACCGTATATTACATGTAAATACAACGATTTTAAGCTTGTAAATGCTCCTATTGAAATTTTCGTTAATGATATAAATAAAATGCTAGAAATAGATTAAAATACGTGTTGTTTAATTCCTTAACCCCCCACCACCTCTAACACAATAAGAATACCTTGAGCAAGCAACTCATTCTTGTCTTGTTCTTGGTAGTGAAAGTCGCGAAAATTAAAACAGCGTTCTGCTTTAAAGCAAAAGCTTTGAGAGCGATAAGGAAGATAGTTTTTACGTGACATAAACGACTAACAAACGGCTAATATTTTAAAGGAAACAAGATTTCAGTTTACAATTTATGCCATCGTGGTAGTATTAAAGGAAATAGACTAGAAATCAAGTTGCAATTTTTGGTAACACTGCAGTTATAGAGGAAATAAATAAGGCACTAATTACAAGTATGTTCTGCGCATGTATTAAACATATTTTATTTTTGTTCATATTTAACTTTGAACCTCAATTTCAGCGATCGATCACGTGACCTCAATTTTATTAAACCGCATGAGAATGACGCAATGCGGTTTGGATGTCATTGACCTCCCTTATCATGATTTATGCTAACACTGCGATTTTGAAGAAACAAGGCACTAATTACAAGTTTGTTCTGCGCATGTATTAAACATATTTTATTTTGGTTTATATTAACTCATTTCCTAAATAGCATGGAATTCTTCTAGTAATTAAATTTTGTATCCTTTTAAGCGCTACCCAACCGTAAGTTTTATACTAATAGCTGAAATATAATTAAGCATCAATATATCAAACACATTATTCCTGTTGTTAAATGCTACTATGGTGGTCTAGAGTTAACGGGCTTGCTTTGGAATCCAAAGGTTCGGGATTCGAATCTCAGACAGAGCAAGACTTTTTTAATTTAAATAAAATTCGAAATCAACTTTAAAATTTACCGTCAATTGCAGCCTACCTCTCTCCTTCACTCCGATCTCTATTGCGCATGCGTTTAAATCTAGAAATTTTGAATTTACCACCAACTTTATTGCCGCACTCTGATTGGTCGAACAAAATTGAATTTTAAATTTACCGCTAATTTGCTGCGCTCTGATTGGTCGAGGGGCGTGGCCTAGAACTGGAGTGGAGGGGGTGTTCTGGAGTGCCCCCATACCTACTAATTAACTTCATTAGAATTTCAGTAAAATGCATTAAAATTTTTGTTGAGGGGTTAGCGGCTTGCTATAGAGAAACTAGGAAACTGGTTCGCATTTTTATATAAATGATTGCTCCGAAAGTTCGAAATTTGTTAACCAACCTTACTGATAAGCCGCAGATCAACAGCTGATGCATTCTAGAGCGAGCATCCGAGCTTTTTTTTAAATAAAACGCCGTTACTTTTGTCGCTAAGGATGGCTTCGATAATTTGAGACCAAGGGGAACTATCCCTCTTTATCCTGTCTTATCTCTGTAGGCCTGGCCAGCATGAAGGTGGGCCCCGTCCATCGACAACCCCGACCACAATCATGGCCAGTGTAGGCGCTTTGAGGGACCTCCTCTTGTCCTGGCTGACCCCCGCCGGCAGGGCAGCCTCTTCTGGCGTTCTTCGTGTCCTGATTTTTTTTTCTTATTCGCCGGCTTGTCTAGCCCCCCATGGGGTAGTCGTCGTGAGTGGGTTTTTGTTCCCGGGTCAATAAGTGTCTAAGTCGTCTGACTGTGTCGTACTTCTTGTGTGGCGTTTGTGTATTCATACGTGCCAAGGCGAGGCGGTGACCGTGCCGTGCGCAAGGCTATGTTTTTTACAGCCTACAGTGGTTTAATGTGTCTTTTTGTCGCGTAACCACACGCCATGGTGGCGTATCTTAGCTGCGGTTGAAGAATCACCTTCGTCCGCTTATTAATTAAACTTAGGATGTTGCTTCTCTTAAGTAAAAGATAGAGGTTATCCCTGGTGGTCCCCGCTCGCGCCGCTCTCTCCGCGAAGTGCGTTTTCCACGTAAGTCGCCGGTCTACTGATGAAAATGCTCACCTTTGTCAAGCTCACTAAGTCCTACCTCCACAACCGAAAATTCCGCATCCAAATCCAAAACACCCTTTCCACAATAACCCGTCCCATGGAGGCCGGTGTCCCCCAGGGCTCCGTCCTATCCCCACACTTCTACACTATTTACAACTCCGACATACGACTTCACACCCCCAACACAAACACATACCTATACGCCGACGATCTGACCATAACAGCACAATCCATAACGCTACACATTTACAGAACGCTTTATACCAACTTTAAACCTATTGCAACAGATGGAAAGTCAAATTTAACGCCAACAAAAGTAAGTACTGCCGTATACCCTTTACTAGACGCAAAATTCCCCTAACCTAGATATACTGACACAGTCCCAGGAACCTATTTCCTGGAGCCGACATTCGTGATACCTGGGCGTGACGATGGACCAGCGACTTACGTGGAAAACGCACATCGCGGAGACAACAGCGCGAGCGAGGACCACCAGGGCTAAGCTCCATCCTATAAGCGAACGCTAATTAGTGCTGGGTCCAACTAGAGATGGGCAAAACGACTTTTTTCGGAGATTCGTATCATACGACTCCATTAAGAATGGGGAGTCGTACTGAAAGATTCGTATGTTTCGTATCGCTACTCCTGGGCTGTACAAGTGCGTGATACATCGTGTCACTGATACAAAATGCAAATACGAATAATACGATACACAAGCATACGCTAACTAGTTTACTGGTCTTAGCTCCCATTTCTCTTTTAGTGTGATAAAAGTATAAAAATTAGTAACTTTCCAGTATAAACAACAGTAAAATTATAAAATGTTTTTTATTTTAATATAAGTATAAAATATACAAGAAATGTTTAACTAAAAAATATTTTCTACTAGAAATAAATATTTATGTTATTTAAAATAAATAAATAAAAAATTAAAAAAAAACTCAATCTTTGATACTTTCTTAATAAAAATTGTAAAGCATATAGGTATACCGGATAATAAAAACAATTTTGAAATATTAACATAATTAGAGTTAAAATTTATAAATAATAACTGTGAAACTTATTTCGACTTAACCTGGTACGTCTTTCATTAATAGTTTGCCCACATTTTAAAAAAATTCTCTCTGATGGGACCGATGTAGCTACAACGCAACAGAGGTTCGTGTTCGTATTGGATACTGTTCTTCTGTTATTCTAGGAAGGATTATTTAAGAGCTTTTTCGATATAATTATATCGAAAGTGAACGATAACTCACCAGCGCGCGCGAATTTTAAACGTGAAGCTTGTGTTAAATAATACGAGATTTGAACATAACGGAATCCTTCTTAGCTCTTAACCCATACTTATCGTACCGTACGCGTACCATACCGTATTTAATACTAGCACACTGCGCACCTGCGTACGGAGTCTTTGCATTACCAGCTGTCTAGTTCTAGTATCCAGTACGACTAGTACGAGTACGAAATACGAGTTTCGTTCCATTTGAGAGTCGTATCATCTGACTCCCAACAAAGATTCGTATCGTTTATACGAATCATACGGATACTACCCATCTCTAGGTCCAACCCGCTATTTTTGTGTAGCAATTGCTTTTGCTACTGCTACACAAAAATAGCAGTTTAACAAATATAGATAAATAAAAACATATCTGTTTTTGCTTCAAAAGGTATTTCGTTTGTCTCAGTATCGAGTATCGGTGGCGAACTGTTCTAAAAAACACCCAACCAAAATAAACAAAGTCAACAATAATATCCACTCACGCCTCACGCTGTAAAAAAATCTCAAATTTCAAACCCAAACAAAAATGTCAAATAGTAATAAGAAAAAATAATATCCGCTATTCACTCAGCTCTACCTTTACGTTGTTGCCACATAAACAGATTTGTACGGTTTGATTGGCCTGAATTGGCGTTATTCCTGTTCGCATTTCGCAGTAAGTAAATCGGAGTCGCAGTGCTCGAAATAGTCGAAATCACCTAACACCTAACCTGACAATCAGCTCGGTCGCTTGGTCCGCGCCAGTCACCAGTCACAGTAAATATTTTAAAATATTAGTTACTACTAAAAATAGCAGCTAATTTTGAAGCTCATAGCAGTTAGCATTATTACGAACCAAATAGTAGTTAAAAAAAAAAACAGGCTGCTATTTAGCAACCCATCACTAACGCTAATCAAGGGGGTACTTCAACCGCAGCTAACCTACGCCTCCGCGGCGTGGGGTTACGCGGCAAAAAGCCACATTAAATCACTCCAGGCTGTAAAAACTATAGCCTTACGCACTGCTACCGCCTCGCCATGGTACGTAAGAAACACGGACATTTTACGAGACTTAAAATACACTAACGCGACACAGACAATACGTACACACAGCCAAAAATGCATTGACGGCGGACGCGGCCACGAGACACGACAACCTCCTCCCTATGGAGTCTAAACAAGCCGTTGACTACGTACCTGAACGTGACAAGATACATATAGACGACCTAGATAGACACTTACTTATCGACCTGGGATGACTACCTTAACCTAATTCCCTCCCCCATGCTAACTTTGTATGTTTCAGATTTCAGGAACAGCCAGGACCAAGAAGAACCAAAGAAAAGACAAATTACAAAAAACCCGTCCCCCGCGGAGCGAGTGGAAAACTCCGCAGTGACCCTGATGTACCTTATCCCCGCACCGGCCCGCGAGTCACCAATTTAAAGGCCGCGTGTGTTCCCTAGGTACAAGCTATTCCCAAAAACCCATTCTTCATGACGACTACCACCCCGGGGGCTAGACAAGCCGGTGAAGAAAGAAAAATGAAGACATGAAGAGCGCCAGAAGAGGCTCCCCTGCCGGCGGCGGCTAGCCAGGTAAGGCTAAGAGGAGGTCCCTCAAACCGCCTAGACCCACCATGTCGGGGTAGACGATGGACGGGGCCCACCTTCACGAGGCTGCCCAAGTGCCCAGGCGTACAGAAATAAGGCAGGACAAAGAGGAATAGTCCCCCTCGGTTCCAACCTCGGTTTAACGCCAAAAATAACAGCGCGACGCGCGGGTGACATATGTTTAAGAGAGAAGAAACATGAACAGTTAAAAAAACAATTTATTTTAAAATCATGTATTTCTGAAAAACACATTTCACAAGTATTTTTATTAAAGAAATCACCTTTTTTATTTGGGGTGTAGGTACCTCAAATTAATTATATATTTGCATTACACGTATTACATAGTATTAAGTTTGTATTACAATGCATTACGTTGCATTATCTTCAATTATTTGAATTATACTCCGCGGTCGAAATTATAAAGAGTGATTAAGACATAATATAAAAACACTATTACCATAATGCGTATAAAATATAAAATGATTTTTATACGGTTCAATATTATTTATCTTTGTACCGCTCGCTACGCACATGGATAGAATCTATAATCGTCTAGAGACCGAGTTACACTGAACGTCGATCTATATTCTATCTCTGTCTTTTGCACTTGGTAGGGAATAGGGTGCGTTTTTAGTGGGTGTAAACGGACTTGATTTAACCCGTCCTGAGAAACGTCATAGCATAAGCGTAGACGAGGGGTCTAATTCCATGGCTTTAATAAATTTATAAATTAAAAAAACACAACGTTTTAAAATGCTGTAATAATTAAAATGGATCAAAGTGCCTGTTATAGCAAACCGTAAAAAATATTAGATGTTATGTTTTATTATCTTTTTTCAATATTTTCTATATCTTGTTGCCTTTTACGCAGACACGCCAATGGATTTTCGTTCCCGGCAC
This sequence comes from Anoplophora glabripennis, assembly GCF_000390285.2. Taxonomy (NCBI): domain Eukaryota; kingdom Metazoa; phylum Arthropoda; class Insecta; order Coleoptera; family Cerambycidae; genus Anoplophora; species Anoplophora glabripennis. The sequence continues at coordinate 1,042,796 of NW_019416291.1, forward strand.
GCTTCATCCCCCTTACTAGTCCAAAAGCTAGCGATGAATCACTCTCTATAATTTCGACCAAGGAGTATAAATTAGGTGATCGTAAGTATAGATATGGTTTTCTACACATTATTTCCTTTTACAGTAGAACCTCGTATAGTTCTTTTCATACTTATAGTAGACATACAAAATTTCAGTCTGCCGGTAAGTGTGGTAGGGGGATAGTAGGGCAAGACAATTTTTAAATGTACGTGGAAAATAAATATAACAGCTAATTTATTTCACAAATCATAATGCTCTTATCAGGAATATTCATCTAGATAAATTGAATACAAAATTAATGAGAAATAAAGTGAAAGTTAATCAATAATTAATTAAGTCAGGTATTCAATTTAAAGCTTTATTCTAGATAGGCGGGATCTTGAATCGCCGGACGTGGGCCCTGTGTTGCCGATATGTAATAATATTCCCTAAATGAATAATTGCTAAATTGAATGAAATTAATTTATTCAGATATTTACGTTTAAAATATTAAGTTATGTTCTGAAAATATAAGAATATGCTGAATTTGCATACATTTATTTAAAGAATAATTGCATTATTCACTTCATTTTTGCAATGTATGTTGTCTATTTTTAGTACAATACTAATTGCCAAAATATTTGGCAACATAGCTGGGCTGGCAACAAAACAGATTCTGAACATCTCTCTAAGACGTACGTTGTTCTCAAATTCCTAATGTGAGACAGAGACAATCAACAATTAGACATGGTGCACTTATTACTTTAAATTTCTGATAGTTCATTTTGCACGGTACAGGGCAGGAGTTGGTGCTGCAATGCTGTCATTCTTATTTCTTAGAATAGAGTTTTGAATAGTGATTTTTGTTTTATTACAAATTTTTTATTGGATAACTTTTGTAATTCACTACAATTGTTATCAATTTATAGCCATTGTGTAGTAGTGTCTGTTGTGAATTGTTTGAAGAGAGACTTAAATATTATATCCTGTAAACTTTGCCCAAATACGACCCTGTTCTGCTAGGCAGACAAGTATTTACGACCCCGTTTTTGTCGTTATCGGCAATATAAAAGAGTTTTTTATTTCTACAATATATATGAAAATAACTGTACAGGGTGTGGAGTCTTTAGTGCAGAGGAAATAAAATGCAGATTCCTAGGAATATATACAATAAAAAAGCCTTATATAAGAAATTCATATATCCACGTTTTGTCAAGAAAATTGAACTTCAATTTTGAAGCGAAGAAATAATTCTTAGTACGGTCCTGGTCAAAAAATGTCATGCCATTCGATTAACATCAGCGCACGCTTGCCGAGCCGAACTTAACAGAAGCAAGCCTTTGCGCAAATCAGTGTTGCCAAATTAAAATGTATGAAATACACACAAAAAAAATAAAATATTTTAATGCAATAATAAATAATTTTGGCCAGTTTAATACAATCCTCTCGTTTTAATTAAAAGGAAAAATAAACATAAAATTAAATTAGTTATTTCACTGTAAATGACAATGTGCAATCCCAGACAAGAGGTTTATAGAAACAAAGTACATGGTGTTACAGAAAAGACTACTATTATTTTAGCAAGTGATAGGTTGGATCACGACAAACAAAAAGATGCAAACTTACCGCCATCGTTCGATAGTAGTTGTTGTCCTCGTTATCCATTGCCGATTTAGTTAAAACAATAACTTAAAAAATAAAAAATAAGAAACGTCTTTAATAAACACTTAACGTGTATATAAACAGTAGAAGCGCAATCTTTTTGACACAACTTAGGGTACGAACATAGTGGGCGACGAGGCTTCAGTCTTCAGTGTCAGATAGAGTCTAGAGGCAAAACTTGTCGCTATGCGATTTAAATACATTGAATGGCAGTGGGCAGTCCATAGTGGCGCAACGAGTCACGCGTGTGTCGCGACGAGGCCTCGAGGAGACAAATCTGCCTTCCTATTATTTCACGTCTTCACGCGACTTTTAATAAATTTCATTGTATTGGTACAATTAATATCTCTTATTTAACGAAGAGATACCTACTACTTGGAACCAATGCCATCCTAATTGTAATGGGTGTATTCTAAATAAGTTATGAGATTATATAGGTAACTTTTGAATTTCGATGAATAGGTATAAAATTTGATTTGTATTTAAAAGAAATATTTACTCTTCGTACTTTTTTATTTGTGAGCGGATGTCAATATGTAGAGTTAAGTAAAATAGGGCGATGCAAGTTTTAAATGAACATACTTCGAGGAGTGAGTAGACATGTTTTTACAAAATAAAAGATAATTTGTTGCGTACGTAACTTGTGTGTAAAGAAATATCAATTTTATTCGTTCCAAACCGAGAAAGAAATCCAAATAAAATTTGATGTATTACAAATTTACTAACCAGTGGAGGAGAGACATGGGATATCGTCTACATAAAACGATAAAAAAAAATAATGCGACCTGCACAAAACTTAAATTGATCACACTTTTGCATGTAGCTTGTAATTTTCAAAAAATAAATTTTCTTAACATTTTCAATTTTGTGTCAAATGATTATTGTCTTACATTTATTTGTGATTTTGTAAGGAATCAAACAAAATGTTAATAAATAATCAGCATAATATACTTCCAAATCGAATCTGTTCATATATTTTATGTATACATTGCGTTCCAATTTGAAACTCGTATTTTAGACTACATTTACCAATTCAATTTTTTTTTAATATGTAGTACTTGAAGGGAATCTACCTTCACTGTGTTTGAAAAACTGTGAAAAATGACAAAATCGAAATTTTTTTGTAAGAAAACGTTTAATAGCTTAATCGATTTCTACCCATCCCAAATCTAAAATTAAGAAATATAAGAGCGTTTGTCACAATTTCTAATAAATTATAATTTTTTAATGCCCCCTATGCCTACATAATTATTACTACCTACTGCACCTTAAGCTATTTATTTTTATAATAAATTATCCCATGTTCGATGTGATTAAGGATAAATAAGGAATCAAAATTGCAAAACGGAAAGACGACGGCTTTTCTGCATTAACGATTGTTATTATTTTCATTCTTTCTGAAATAAAGAGCACATAATATCAGACGCTTTCCATTATGTAAAAACAAACACATTTCAACTAGGTTGCAATAAAGATGTATAGCTACCTATTATACAGGACATTAAAAAATTATAATTTCTTAGAAATGGTAATTTCCATAACAAACGATATTTTGCTATCAAAGCGATATTTTCTACTTGGTAGATGCATAGAAATCGATTGAGCAAATGTTTTCTTAAAAAAATGTCAAATAGTTCCTCGGGTTCAACGGGCATTTTATTAAAATTGGTCCAATTTTTGTTTAAATGAGCACTAATTTATATAATTATACGTCGTTAAGTCCATCCTCATATACTCAAAAAAGCGGTCTGGATATTTTTTTAATTCATCGAAAAGCCGATGGTATTCTCTCTTAATACGTTTCTTTTTTTAAGATCGTACACCCTACACCGTCTACTTAGTAATAATACTTTTGCCGCACAACTGTCCAAAATAATATCGTCCTCACTGTTCTGAATACATTTTTGTGAATATGGGTTATTTCCAAACGTAAACAATCTGATGCGTTGACCCCGAATTCCAGAAGTCGCCCCACGTGTTGACGGGCTACTATGGACCCCTTGTCGCGCGCGTTTTTTGCCTCGTAGTAAGACTCTATCTGACACTGAAGCCTCGTCGCGCCACTATGTTCGTACCCTTAACAGCAATTCACCCGCGTACTGACACTGACACAGGACACTGACTGACACTCCACCTCCACACTCCACAGGTGCCGTACGGAGTGCGGACTAGGTCAATGTTTTTTGCGCTATGTTAAATAGGACCGGCATTAACATTTTGTCACTTCTTGTAATTTTTTGGAAAATATTTTTGATACTCAAATCTCATAATCGCCTTATGGTAGCATATATTATTTTACTTCATTTATTGTCAAGAGTCTAGGTTTTTAATTTTCTGCATTAAAGACGCCACACCCTGTATATCCGACTCTTCAGGATACCCGTCACCCCCCCACCTTTCTTGAATGTCCGATTCTGTGAATCATCACGACAGGCGTGGCTAAAGCAAGATTAAGTACATTAAAACAAAAATATATAACTGATTTTTTTTAAATGAATTTACATATGTATGTATGTACATAGGTATAAACTTACATGCATACCTATATATATAGGCTGTTACAAATTCGCTTTTCACTACAGGAATCTCGGAAACGGTAAGAGCTACGAAGTAGCTTAAATGGGGGCAAAGTTGCGTAATCAGGGGGACCAACATTATGCCTCTAAAAAATCAAGGCTAACATGGTTAATTTTCGAAATATCGATTTTGTTTAATTTCAGCCTTGTTTGAAAGTGATACTGAAAAAAGAACACTTTCTCGTGGCCACTTTTTGCACTCTATTGAATGGCATAATCAATTTTTCTATGTAACGTTTCGTCTCTCCAGGACCATCATCAACTTCATTTTGTTAAATACTACCCTAGAATTTTATTACATTATTTGCAAGCCTTCATGACCCCCAATACTGTACTGCCTCAGCCCGAGCCAGATTCAGATGTTTTGTCGCAAAAAATTCATCTTCAGTGTATTCGTTCCAAATTTATCTAAATTTTTTATTTAGATTTCGTTGTTTATTGAATTATCATACACTGTAAGTGTCGTATTTAAACTAAACGTTACATATAAAAATTGATTATGCCGTTCGATAGAGTGTAAAAAGTGGCCATGAGAAAGTCTCCTTTTTTCAATATTACCTCAAACAAGGCTGAAATGAAACAAAAATGGAATTCTAAAATTTCGTTTTTTTTTCAAATATTTCGAAAACTAATCAGGTTAGCTTTGATTTTTTAGAGGCATGATGTCGGTCCCCTGATTACGCAACTTTGACCCCATTTAATCTAGTTTGTATCTCTTACCTGTAGTGAAAAGCGAATTTGTAACAGCCTGTACGTACAGTGTACAGGGTGATTCATTAACAATGGGAAAGTCGAAAGCTGAAGATACTACACGTGAAATGGTGACCATTGGCGCAAACATGCCTTATCCGAAAGTTAATAGTTTCGGAAATACAGGGTGTTGAAAGTTAAAATTTTAAATCGTTTTTTTGCGATTATTCTGTATATATGTACCATAGTATGTCTTGTTTACCCATCCATTTTTTCAATAAACAAATACATTTACATAATACGTATGTACATAAATGCTCGTTTATGTGCGTTTTTATTCATTTTTTTTTTTCATATTGCCCCAGGGACAATATTATCAATTTTTTGTGTACTGACCACGCTCCGGTCTCATAGATGGCGAATATTAGGTGTTCTACTGTAATTAGAAAACAGATATCAATTAATAGTTTAGTTAGTTTGATGGATATATTAAACAAATAGTTTTACAAGATTTCAAATCATTTTGATCCTATTGACAAAAATTTAATAGTTTGACATGGACTGGATAAAAAGTGTGTATCGATATCGAATAAATCGTTTGAACGTTTCTTATATTTTTGTAGTCGATATACACGACACTTTTTAGATAAGTAGATAGGTAAGTTTGCAGACAATAAATTAATATTTTCAAATACTAAATAAATAGAATAAGTACTAGTCTCTAGATTGACCAAGTGTTGCTCCAAATTATCATTTGGGCAATTTGATCCGTTATATTATTTATTTAAAAAAAAAAACTAACAAAATTTCATTGTATTTTAGATTAAAGTATTGGATTATTACAAAATAAACTCTGTAACCGTTTAATAAGTACATGTCTTAAATTTGGGAATGTGGGGTGGCAATGGAAATAGTTTATAAATCTACTTTAAAACTTATCTGTGCTTATAAGTAGAATAACTGATAAAATCCGAAACAAAAAAGTCTTCATATTCTTATTTCACTAATATTAATAATTACAATTACGTTAATGACACTTTTATAAAAAAATTATAACGTATACCACGATTGTCCTAAAAATGGAAAATATTCCGTTAGATTTGCTGCTTGCTCATAAAAATATTTTCTTGAATTTATTTATTTAAATGTTTGGTATTGTTTGCATATGTTTACTTTCTCAATATGATTAGATAAAGAAAAAAATTATTTTTTTTTAATATTTATTCACAACTAAATTGTTATAAAAAAAATAAGTTCAAATCATCACTGACTACCCTAAAAGTAGTAAAAAATTTTTCAACTCAACAAATATTAAACCTCAGTCTTATTACATTAAAATAACTTAAATTTTATGTAAAGAATGCTAACTTAAATATTACAACTACATTACTAAATATTAATCATTCGTGTTAGTAAATTAATATTTATATTGCATTAAAAAGGAGAAAAATATTTTAACTAGTTTATTAAATATATAATTTAATATATACTTTTTAACTTTTTAGAGGGAAGTTGCAGATAGTTATGCAAATAATGAAGGTAATAGAGAAACAATTACAAAGGAAGTTGTCAACAAAAGAAAACAAGAACAGAGTAAACCACAAGATATGAAAAAAGTGCGAGTATTGATAAATAAAAGCAAAATGTTTTTTCTGTATTTAATTTAAAAATATATTGTTTTATTATACAAATGTCACTTATTCTTTATTTGTTTTTATTACTATTATGTATAATATTGACTAGAAAGATTTTCCTGGTAACAACGGAGTAGTTTCTTCTAGAGACCGTGCAGCCCTTTCAGTCTGTCTGAAATTTCTATCGTGCAATGCAATACAGCTTTGTCTCATAGCTAATGGTCCAAACATGTTTGGCCCTTCTGCCTTCCAAACCGAGTTTCTAGGAAATGAAGAGGCCGCAAAACTCTGTAAAGTGGCCCTCGTTTCTCTCAAATTTGGAAATGAGTGGGGCATGCCTTCAAATTCTGTTACCGAAGCTTGTCCAACTAGGTTTTGAACACTGCCATAGAAAATATCACTGTCACTATAATCTTGCATATCATCCAAAATATTGTCCACAAACATTTGAGCTTCGGGAGGAGGCACCCAATTAGGATTTGTAGTTGTAAAATGAACTAACGATAACTCCACTTTTCCATCTTCGGCTTGCGAATAATGATCAGGTGTTACCGCATCCATAGACTCTAAAGAAGCCTTTTGCCAATTTGGATTTCCATGTTTTTTAACATCCATTTGAGCAAAGCTGCAAACATCTCCAACCCCAACCACCGATACAGTGAAATGTCGAAAAAAGTCCACGATTTCTAAAGACCTTGGATAGATCCACCAAATTAGAAGGAACGGTGTCATTATTGGTGACACCAATTGTTCAAATAAAGCTACAAAACGATATTGGAAGAGTTGTTGGAAGCCCTCTCTTACTCTTGAAGTATGCGCATGACTTTTCCAATCAGATACCATATAATGTGTATGCACAACAACAGCCTGCAAAAGTGACTCTGGACACCAGACCATTGACTCTTCTGGGACAACACCCCTACAAATTGCAATTGTTCCTCCTAAAACTGTCATTAAAGTTATAAAATGTTCTACTACTATGACATCTCCATCATACACAGTAAATAATAGTAATATAGCAAGAAGTGATCCACAAATAAATCCGATATGTTGGGCTATTATAGTTACGAGAGGACTACTAAAAGCTGATAAATATTTTGTCGATGGTCGATAAGCTCTAGTAAGTCTCGCTTGTAATTCATGGTCCAACTCATTAAAATGTCTAAAATACAATTTTCCATATAAAGACCAATTTCTTATTCCAATTCTTCCAGGTTCTCTCCTAATAGACTCCGTATAATAAAAAAAAGTATAAAGAACTTCCCACACTAGAATAGCTGGTGCCAAAATGAAATTTGTAAATGCCAACCATAAAATTTGTTTGCCAAGTCGACTTGCTAATTCATGTCGCAAATTATGTCTTTTGTACTCTTCTCGCAGATGCCAGGGATTTTCAAAGGGTGACCATGGAGACCAAAATAATAATATCTGAAGATTTAATTTTAAAGCTTTTGTCCAATACACACATTCTCCTATAAATGGTACATTTATTCGTGGAGGCAATAATCGTTTATTTACTAGAGCTACCATATAGTTTTCTTGTCGTAAGATACGATGATAGATATCTAGTTCCGTTAACTCTCTCTTATGTATACACATCTGTTGCTCCAGTTGTACAGCTCTAACTTTAATTTGGATTTCGTGCCAATTTAAATTGTCTAATTCGTTATCTTGAATTCCAAGGGCAGTGTTGTAAAATTGTTTGATATCCCAAAATTGAAGAAGCTGATAAAATCTATTTAATATTTTTAATATAAGAAATAAGGACGCTATTATGACACAAAACCAAGTTAAGGGCTTAAATTTTCTAAAAGTTTCATCAAAACCACGAATAATTTCATGTAATGTGGGCTTATGATCTGCGGTTGGATTAAACATGATTTCATAGTTAATTCCATGGACCAACCATACTGTCAAAAAAACCACAAAAACAAACTGGTTTACATCAAATATATCTCGAAGCAGCATACATCGAAATCCATGGTTTTGATGATATTTGTATATTCTTGAAAAGAATGAATCCAAATCTTCCACATGGTTCCATCTTGATCTAGTAGGTTCTGCTTGATGGAACAATATGCCATGATCATCTGGAGTGTCATGAGTTTCTTGCAATGAAGCGTAATTTTGCATAATGAATTTGATTTAACCTAAAAATAACGAAAATAATTACAAATTTAATAAAACATTATCTTCAAACACATATTGTGTAATACTCCTACCAGATGAATAAGATTATTTAATTTCATATTGTGAGCAAATGTATTGGGATGAGAAAAAAAATATCAGATTCCAAAAAGACAGATTCTCAATAATTTCAATATATAGGCAGCGGCATAGGCCTGGTTATCATTTAGATAGCATTCCATGAAAATATTAAATATTGGACTGTAGTTGCTGTTTGCCAAGTTTTCAGTTTAGGCGTTTTGACATTTCGAAAGAACTTGCAACTTCAGGAAAAACCCAGTTTCAGAGTTTCCTCTGAAGAGATAGATGTCTTTCTAAATGTCTAAATTGGCAAAGTGGCAACAATCTTGCACAAGTCTTAAATACTAAAATATAGTCAGATTTTATTTTTCTTTGCTGGTGCTGCCACACGCCGCATTATCGGAAACTTAAAAATCCTGTCTTAAACTATACTTACCAAGGAACCAATAATAAAAATTAATAATGAAAATAAAACAATACAGAACAAATTTTTTGTCATACTATTTCAATTTCTGTTAATATCTGAAAAGGTGGCAAACATCCCATATTGAAAATATAAGGTTCTGTCTAGTCTTATGAAAACAATTTATTTGCAATTAACAGAGCTTGACCAAAATACTTTCAAAATGTATTTACAATACAAATTACAAAATACTAGTAAGACAGTATTTTAAAATACTTTAAAACTAAATACTTCTTTGGCAAAGTATTTTAAATATAAATTATTTAGTATTTAAAATAGTATTTTAAGTATGTTGAATATTAAATATATTGAAAATATTCATTAACAGTATTTAAAATATTCTTGTGAAATATTAAATCTGAAACTCTTAGGCCTATCGCAAACACAGCCACTTGTGGTCGCCACTAGTGGCCGTTAGACCGATCGCAAACACAGCCACAAGTGGCCACCACAAGTAGCTAGAAGTAACTACTAGTATTTGCTACAGATAGCCGCCACGTGCGGTTAATTTTTTAATTAGTGGCCGACACTTTTCGTAATTTTTTTTCAATTTTGGATATAAATACATCTTCGACTATATTGTCCACCATTTCTGTGCTCATAATTTCAGAAAATGTACCAGTTAAACGCTGTGGACTGTGTTTGCGCCGAAAGAAGAGTGGCTGTCGTCGGCTACAAGCAGCAAGGTACGACTTCTGCCACAGTGTGTGGCTGGGTCGAGCCACTGCCAACGCTGTGTTTGCGCTGAACCTATTTAAACTACATACAAAATACAGTCCGCAGCGTATAGCAGCCACCAGTGGCGATCACGCGTGGCTGTGTTTGCGATCGGCCTTAAGGAGGTTCATCAGGCATGTCTAAAAATGAATTTCAGCAGATTCGCTAGTGACTAAAGTAGTAGAGGTGTTTTAAAATCTTATGAGCTTTGACCTTCATGCGCAGAAACATAATTCCGACCGTTGCCTAAATTATTCTAAGTCCTAAAAACATTACACCTATTATGCACAGTCTCTCTCGAGCTCTCGTAGCGTAAACAAGCCTTTGATCCGATTACAAATATCATAATAAAATGCCCTATTCTTTGTTATTTTAATTTAAGCAATAAAAATATATATAACGAACATTCGCCAGTTGACTTTATTGATGCCCGAGCGCCTTAGTTTATTTCTACTTGTAATGATGCACATGGTCTAGTTCTGAGTCAATGTTTTCACAACGTGCTTATTAGAAGAATTATGCGGATACGCCACGCCTTTCGCGCATTTCGCGGCTCATGAGATATTGAAACACCTCTAAGCCTTTAGATATTACTTGGCTGGCGCGCTCGGCTCGGCGTTCGCTCGCTTGCATTCGATCATTCTATTTGTTTGGATGCCTAAGTTTAAAATATACATCATACGTCACACCTGTGAATTTCAAATAATACCCTACGTCGAGAACCGCGGCGTTGCCGCTATCACGCATATGGAGGTTAAGTTAGTCAACGACAGCAATTTGAAGAATTATTATAAATTATGTATCTAATCGATTTCTACAAGCTGTCATATGGTTCCTTAAATATCCGTTTCCTATTTATACAAGTTGCTGTGGAAACTGTTCGTCAATTGTTGCGCATTCTAAGTGGAAAGACCAAAAATATCTGCATACTCATAAGACTTCATACTAAATCGTGAAAAATTATTTTATTAATATCTCGTCTCTTAGGTATCCAAACTAGTCATACATTTTTTTGAGGATTTTCTTCATATTAATAAGCTTATATTATTTTTTTTATGAATATTTGTTCGTTAATTTCATATCAGATAAACCTCCTTAAGATGTGGTTTAAAAAAATATAGGTATTGTATGTGCAAGGCAAGCCCGATTTCAAGATCAAAAAATTAAAAAAAAATTAAACACGAATCTGGAAACAATCATTTTCATTTGAATTACCGAGATACAGAATATTTAATTTACTCATAATTTTTTATTAGTTTTTCTTAGAACAGCCCACTAATAATAAAAATTAATTTTAAATTTTTTATCATTAACTACTGACTCAACTAGTGATGATTGTGACACAAAAGGTAGTATACAACAGAATAGCAATAACACAAGGCACATTGCAGAATGCAGAGTAGAATATGCTCAATACAGGCGTGTGGATGCGTAATTCTTTTCAACACGTACCAATCGCCAGTCGTAACAGGCAAAAAGTATTTGTTTTTGGTATGTATTTTGGGTATTTTAAATACTTCCAGTAATTTAAATACTCCCGAAGTATTTGAAATACAAAATATTTTTGGGGTTATAAGAAAAGTATTTTAATTACAAAATACAAAATACTATTTTATATTTAAAATACTATGATATTTTTTTTGTCAAACTACTACCAGCTCTGGCAATTAACAATAATTATAATCAGCAAGGCTAGCAATTAGCACATTCATTTTCAGGTAATTTCAAAGCCTCCCGATATAAAACTTTAAGCCCGTATAAAAAATAATCTGCATTATAAATTAAGAAATATAAAGTGATGCTGATTAATGTTATACGGCCAAATTTTTAATAAAACAATCATCTCTAAAATGGTTTTCCCAAATATCCCTTCTAAAAAAATTGCAGCATCCCATGAACCACCATCTGGATTACAGTAATTCATTCAGTAAATATATCTGGAATTCCACGAAATCTAAAAAAACAATCATTAAAATTGTGACTAGTCAAAAAAAAAATTGGGAACCACAATTTTTAATGCGCTACAAAAATATATATAAGGTGTCCCATTTAAAAAAGATGAAAGTGGATTTGTTTCTACACTTTTTGACATCCTTTTTTTTAAATTCTTATAATAAACGTTCTATTTGAACGTCAAAATATAAATGAAAACTATGAATATGAATAATTTATTTTTATCACATAAGTCAGTTCTTGTCAAAAAAAAATTATCTGATAATAAAATTTTTACTTACTTTTTTGCATCACAATTTATGTTTCAATAAATATATAAAAAAATATGGGAAAATTCAACACTGTTTATCAAGTACAGTATCATGAGAATCAATAATAATTAAATTCACTATCTGTTTATATAATAATCTGAGAATGAAACCACAGGAGTAATTTGGTGTATAAACTGAGTAGAGTGAGTGAGAAAAGTGAGTAATATATGATATAACGAAATATAGTTATACCATGAGCAATATGTATTAAAACGGTTATTTATGCCATACGTGTAATGCAGTTATCTATTATTTCTAAGTAATATGTATTTGAGTAATTAATTATGAAAATGGGTATATTTTAGCATATAAATTTTGTCCAGCAGTTTACCCTCCATAATAACCACAATATTTCACAAAATTAACAAATAAAAAAAATATAAAATGAAAGGAAATATAATATTAACTGTTTATCACCATGAGTTTCAACAATTATCAAACTTATCAATGTTTTGAAATAATTTTCTATTTTATCCATGATGAAATGAAAACAAAAAGTGCAAAATTATTATTGTTTATTAATCTTACACTTCTGCTCATTATATGTCAATGTTACAATGAATATTATTATTTATGGTTATAGTTATGGTGCATTAACCACAAATAAATATCAGACATCGGATAAATATGAATTGAACACAATAAAAATATTTCCTTGTCTTCTTTTTTCTTTAGTGACACCAATGAAACACAAATTCTAAAAAAAAACTTTCATTTGAAAGGTTAATATGCATGTTATGACTTTTACCCTGCACAGTTGTTTTAAAAAACATGCACTATCAATTTTTTAAAACAGGCACAGGAGGCTAAAGGCCGCATTTCACTGAGGCTGGTCCAGCCATGTTTGAAACATAGTTCCCTCGTGGGTCGGGCGGACATTTTAAAGAGGGTCCAGCCGTGCGGGTACTTACGTACATCAATAGATTTTTGTCTATTAGTATCATGTGCCTGCCCACGTGACTGTGCAGTCTTAGATACCAGTCAATAGTCGTGATATTATTTTGTCCAGTTATTTTTTATGTTTTCTTTTTGTTTTTAAAATAATGTAAGCAGTGAGTGTTTCGTCGTCGTCACTGCTACTCTGCATGATTGTATACCGAACATCTTCAGAAGAAAAATTGTTTTAAGGAGTGTAGATACCTACAATCGTGCTTGAAAAGAACAGCCAAGAATAAATGCAATTGTTCCTGCCACTATCCTGTATCGGACATGCCTGGCTGCACCAGCATCAGTGAAATGCGACCTTAAGCCTCTTCAAATCATTTAAGCAAAATTTTATTTTTTTGTTAACTACTGATACATAATCAACAATTATTTATATTTATCGAGAAAAACTTACTTTTTAATTACATATTTATATCAAATTCTATTTATAATTCATTATTTAATTTATATTATATTCTTTTTTTTTCATTTTATTTATGCACGATTGCAGATTTGTGAATATCGGTTAGTAATAAAGAAAATTTGTTTTTGTTTTTTTTATCCATTCAATTTCTACTTGAGTTATACTTGTATTCTAATTTTCGTAAAAAAATAATTTATTAACTGTAAACAGTTGCTATCACAAAACGTGAAATGAAAAAACAATAAGTCATATTTCATTAACACAAATTTATCGTTAAGCTTTTTCATTGACTTTACTTGACCTAAGTATATGACACTTACAAAAATAGCTGGACAAATAGCTATAGTAATACCACAAATTAAAATATTGTGGTAGTACTAACTTTAGTTATTCTATAAGCTAAGCTATATTACATAATTACTTTACAAAAATAAAATCTAACGATTAACGAAATTAAATGTCTCACTTCTTTGAATTTGAACAATCTAGTATATCAATATTTAGCTAGTGGTCATTTAGACTATGGTGACAAATTTAAGTAAGTCACAGAAAAAAGAAAATGTATTTTTGCACCTATTTCGTGGAAAACTTTTTATGAAAATTACATTTTTTATTCGTCTTTAAGTTTGGCACCATAACTATTGAAAGAAATATATAAGGTTGGCATCAATCGGACCTCGTTTTTGATAAAGCCATCCAGTGTTGAAGTCGGCAAAGAATTACATCCAGACTCAAGGTTGCGGAAGTCGGTAAAGAATCACATCCAACCTCAAGGTTGCGGAGTGGACGGATTTAATGCTGGAAACGATGTCCAGTGCGAATACGGGGCATTTGAAATAATCTCCACATATATTTAACATTGAAATGGTCGATTAAATTAATTGTAATAAAATTTGTTTTATTTTAGTCCATTTGTTTATTTTGTTAACATCAGAAGTGGGATAGTAATTTTGGTGTAATTAAGTGAAAAATTTAATATGCCAAAAGAAATTCGTCGTCCAATTAACAAGAGAACAAGACATTCTTCTTCGAGATTTCGACACAGAAGAAGTTCTGACAGCAGTGAAAGACGAAGGGAGTGCTCGTTGATCAGTTATACACCACAGACAGTGGTAGTAATGTCCAACAGAGAGCAGGATGATAGTGAGATAATTTCAGATAAATAGTACCAAAAATAATCCAAACTCATTGAGCTTAACACAGTAACAATATAATTGGAGAATTCAATCTCTTAGAATGTGATTTAAATGATTGGTTGCAATCTATTGATGAGTAAGTACTCTCAAATACATGATTGGCCAGATACCACTTAGCTTTAAGTACATTACATGAGCCAAAAAGGAAGGATTTACTTTTAAAACATTTTGAACCAAAAAGAAATTTGCACCAATCAATAACAAAAATGTTTACTTTTGTTGGCAAACCTTAGCAAAGTCTTTATTCGTATGCCTTTGAGAAATTAGCCTTAATTAAAAAATGAAGAATTTAGTGTTGTGGGGTGCTTACAGGTAGAAAATAACAAGGAACATGGTGTTGCCTATTATAGTAAACAAACTTTTCTGGAAAAGCAGAAGAATCATTGATTTCTATTAAAAGCAATGGCTATAATAAAATTCATAAAAAATTGCGACAGTAATTACTTGGGAGGCATTTTACAATAATTACAGATTGCAATGCCACTTTCAACAAATCAGAATTGAAATCAAAAATAGGGCATTGGTTATTGCAATTAAGTGAATATTAATTTGAGATTATTACAATAACAGGGTGACTGGTTATTGGTTGCTTAGGGCTATGATAAAGAAATAAAGAAAATTAAGAAAATATTAGAATCCGGGGATTGTTTTGAGCAAAAACGTATTTTTGATCAATATGAACTCAAGGGTGGTAGAGTTTATAAAATTACACCCTATGGTTCCCGTTGGGTAGTGCCAAAGATGGCTAGGATCTACATTGTGTGATTAAATCATGACGACAGGGCATTTTGCAACAGATAAAACATTAGAGTTAGTTGCAAACAAATACTGGTTTCCGCATACAGGTATGCGTCAATTTATAGCGAAATATGTATGTGTTTAAATTGTTTATATTTTAAAAGCACAGGTAGCAAAAAAACAGGGTTAATCCAATAAAAAATAGCATGTTCTTTTCATATTATACATGTAGACCATTTAGGCCCTTTTATAAAAAGTAAAAATGGGAATACTCAAATAATTATTATAGATGTGTTTACAAAAACGTGAAAATGGTCAAGTCGAGCGTTATCATAGAACAATTATTGACTCCTTATTAACAATGGGAGCAAATGAACATTGCTGGGACAAAAATTTAATTAATATACTCTTAGGTTTAAACGGAACCTTCAAGTGGGCTTTAACCGGATCTCTCAGGGAAGTTTTAATGGGGTTTTGAGTCACAGGACAGGTCATGTAGTGTACCTATAATATTCCTCAATGTGACGAAAATGTTGACGTGACGGTTCTTCGACCACAAGTTGTTGAAAATAGCAAATATTATCAAACACAACATAAAAAGTATTTTGATGCAAAGAGATGTACCTACACCCTACATTTATCACTAAGGTGATTTAATTTTACTCAAAATATCTTTCGTCCCCTGCTAGAGGACATAGGCAAAAATTACTACCAAGGAAATGTCCTTTAGGGTATCCAAGGTATCGCAGAACGATTGATATGAAGTGCTGGTGCTGGAGATACCAGGTATGACTCGGTTACAGATTGCCTATGTAGGAGTGGCACGAGTTGAAAATATGAAACCTTGGATTCGATTTTAGATAGTGAGGGAAGGCTACGGACATTGTTGCGTAAAGTAGGGTGGCTTGTTCTCAGGAGTAGGGTGAAAACCCAGTGCACTCTGACGAGGCAAGTGGACATCCAGTGCACTCAGATTTACCCAAGAGTGTGGAGAAAAAGCTTGTGGTGAAATTTATACCGGGTTCAGCATGTTCTTTCAGGCGGGAATATTCCATATTATTAAGTTAACTGGCCAAAAAATAGTCTAGACACTAACTAAATAAATACATCAATCAACAAATAAAATACATTAATAAATAAATAAAATAAATGAATAAATAAATAAATGAATAAATGAAATAAACAATTGACTAACTAAAATAATCTGCTGAGTTAAAAGTTTCTAATTCTCTGTCGTTTCCTATGTAGGATTATTGTATTGGGTGGTCAATCAATAGAGTAAGGACACTCTAGATGTCACGAAGGGGCGAATGTTAGCAGATCAGACTCAAGGTTGCCGAGTCGGCGGATTCAATGCTGGAAATGACGTCCAGCGCTAATATGGAGTATTCACTATAATCTCCACACATATTTAACATAAATTAATTATTGTAATAAAATATTTCAAGTCCAATTGTTTATTTGGTTAACAATAATTTTAATAAATATTCAGCATAAACAAAACTTCTTTATAAAAAATGTCTTCAATTTCTAAAAATTTGTTATTTTTACACAAACAAATCCTTAAAACAATTTTATTACTTGATTGTAGATAATTATAATAAAACATAACTCTCGAGAATCGTAAAGTTTTGCCTAATTCATTGAAAAAATTAAGATTCAGAATTTGAAAGGAAACTGAAAACTAATCAACGACAAAGGAAAACTGGATTAGGAAAATCACAATGTTATAGATTTAATATTTTATCAGTTAATCAACATTATTACAAAAATTATATGAAACAGTAACTGCCAATCTAAATTTCAAAATACATACTATTATGTAACCAGTTATTTTTAAAAATGGGTTTTTAAGCTTGGAAAAGTCAGAATGACATTGAAGTCCAACATAACAAAAAACAGCTGATATAGCTTAAACTTGATATCCTTACCTTTATTCAGGGATATATAAATCATGCTGCCCAGTTCAGTAATACATATCGTAAATTTCCCATATGCAGGAAATTGTAAAATATTTTGAGTTCTGATTATGGTTAAATATAACAAAGAAAATGTCACTGCTGGTAATTTTATGTTAAATCATATCGTAGCGTATCTTCTTTTCTGTTCTTAGTAGTTCTAACACTTTTCACATTATTTTTTTGTACGAGAAGTAGTTTTTTCACCATAAATTTAAACAACACTACATTTGCTAAAATCCACAAAAAAGCAATTACTGCTGTATATTCTTTAGTTTGCTAATCATGGATTGTGACAGTTGTTTAACGCGCACTTCGCTTTATGCAAACCATGTTTATTCCAAATTACAAAATGTTTGTACAACTATACATCCAAACAGTAGATATAAGCTGTTTTCCATTTGTCTTGTTTATACTCCTGCATAGATAAGAACAAGTAAGTTCCTGAAGTAACAAGGATTTCGCAATGTTGCCAATATAAATCGAACTAAAATTTAGTTGTTTACCAAATTTTATTGTTTAAATTTAGTTGGTATCAATTGAGTTTCAAGAGTTTCTGGTGGAGGTAAAATAACCTCACTTTAAATAAGGTTCGGTTGTTTATTTTTTAATAGTTTATGGATTATAGAAAACTTAAGGAAAGTGCCATTCGTTCACATTTTTATTTCTTTTGTTTTTTTTTATAGATACATTGATTATAATGAAAGCGTCTCCGNTGGTGGAGGTAAAATAACCTCACTTTAAATAAGGTTCGGTTGTTTATTTTTTAATAGTTTATGGATTATAGAAAACTTAAGGAAAGTGCCATTCGTTCACATTTTTATTTCTTTTGTTTTTTTTTATAGCTACATTAATTATAATGAAAGCGTCTCCGACTTACATATCATTATTTTTTATCATTATTTTGTTTCCACATTTTACTATGTATTTAGAATGTAAGACAAACATAAATATTGTTTATATATTTTTTTAATTTCTGCATCTACACTACGTCTTGAGTATATTGATTTATATTTTGTATAATTTTTAAGACAACACTAATTGTAACAAGACTTCGCAGCGTTGCCAACTTAACATATCTAGTTACTTACCAAAGTCAGTTTAATATCAAAGTGGTGTCGCGGGAAAATTTAAAATACTTTGTAGGTAGTTTTCATTAAATAAAATAATACTAAAATAATAAAATGAATGCATAACGACACCCAATAATAATAAATTAAGCACAAAAATTTGTGATACTTTTTCTTGTTTTTTTATGTAAATGTAACGTAAAATTATTTGTATATCACGATCTTATATTTTCCACAAATACTAATTTTAAAATCACAAAAAGTCATCTGCTAAACTACTAACTTACCAAGTTATAATAGTATTATATTGTTTCGTTGTTTAGTTTATTTTGCTAAATAAATTTATTAAAGGTAAGTGAATTGGTGCAATAAGTATTAATGGCCACGTTCAGCCAGACGCAGCGCTATGCTAGCATAGCGCATAGCTTTGTGTTCGCAATTTTCTGCTAACAGGTTGCGCTATACCTAGCGGTCGCCATGTTTTGTAGTTTAATTAATTTTCGCTATTTTGAGAGGAAAGAGCGCTAGGTGTCAAATTTAAGCAGTTTTTATAGTGTTTAAGTAAGAAAGTTAGGTTAGAAATACAGATGATTTAAAAGATTTTAAAATTTAAAACGATGTAGCATATATAGCTAACAAATTTTGTTTTTTATGATCATGGGACAATAGCTAGTCACCGATAACCATACTGTGAGTTATGTTCTATGAGATTGTGGTCGATGGTTGTCCGCGCCAGATAGAGCGCTACATGCTACTTCTTAGCAGATACTGCTATTGCGCTATGTTCGACTGAACGCGGCCAATGACTAAAAAAGTTGACTCCGCCGCCATTATTCCATGGCTAGAAATTGGCCTCAATGATTTGGGATCGAGGGGGATTATCCCTCTTTATCCTGCCTCATCTCGTGTTGGCCTGGACTGCCTTCGTAGGTGGGCCCCATCCGTCGTCTACCCCGACCGCAAATGCGGCCGGTGTAGGCGCTTTGTGGGACCTCCTTTTGTCCTGGCTGGGCCCCGCCGGCTAGGGCCCTTTCTTCTGGCGCTCTTCTTGCTTCGCCGGCTCGTCTGTGTAAACCCCGGGGGTAGTGTCATGTTTATGTGTGGTATGGTTGGGTAGGGTAGTGCGGCTATGCAGCCTGGGATGCGCTTTGCTAAGGTGGCCCTTAGGCTAGCGCGGGAGGGGAGGGTTAAGGAGGGTATGGGGGGTGTGTGTGTGTGTGTGTGTGTGTGTCGTTGTCTTCGTTTCTTGATCCTGGCTGTCTCTGAAACAGAAAAGGTTAGCGGGCAGGGGGGGGGTCATTGGGGTGGTCACCCAGGGTCAAAAAGTTGGTGTCTAGGTCTTTTGTGTTTGTCGGTCACGTCGGGTACGTAGTCAACGGCTTGCCTGAGGAGGGGATTGTCATGTCTAGCGGCTACGTCAAATCGTTTCTCCGCGTTTTGTCTTATTGTCTGTGTAGCGTTTGTGTATTGTAAGTCTCGTAATATGTCAGTGTTTCTTACGTACCAGGGCGCGTCGGTGGCCGTGCGGAGGGCTATGTTTTCCACAGCCTGTAATGACTTTAAGTGGCTTTTTGCCGCGTGACCCCACGCCGTGGAGGCGTAGGTTAGCTGCGGTTGAAGTACCACCTTGATAAGCGTTCGCTTATTCCTTAAACTGAGGGTGTTTCCACCTTTGAGTAAGGGATAGAGCCTAGCCCTGGTGGTCTTCGCTCGCGCCACCGTCTCCACGATGTGCGGTTTCCACGTGAGACGCTGGTCCATCGTCACGCCCAGGTATCGTGTTTGTCGATTCCAGGAGATGGGTTCCTGGGATAGTGTCAGTCTGTCAAGGTTTTGTGGGATTTTTCGTTTGGTAAAAAGGATAGCCGAACTTTTGTTGGGATTAATTTTGACTTTCCACCTGTTGCACCAGGTTTCAAGTTGGTCTAAGGAGCTTTGGAGGAGGTAGACGGAATATCTAGGATCTACGGATTGGGATGTGATTGTCAGGTCGTCGGCGTATAAGTATATGTTGGTGTTGGGGGGATGTGGGATGTCGGAGTTGTAAATGGTGTATAGGTGTGGGGACAGGACGGTGCCCTGGGGGACACCGGCCTCCATGGGACGGGTGGTGGAAAGGGAATCTTGGATTTGGATGCGGAATTTTCGGTGGTGTAGGTAGGATTTTATGAGTTTGGTAAAGGATATGGGATATTGGTTGGTGAGCATTTTCATCAGTAGGCCTTCATGCCAAACCGTATCGAAGGCCTTTGCGACGTCCAGGAAGACAGCACCAGTGTACTGTCCCCTGTTGAAGGCCGCCGTGATGTGCTCGGTAAGGCGAAGGATTTGGAGTTCAGTGGAGTGATTGGGTCGGAAGGCGAACTGGTTGTCTGGAATGACTCGCAGTTCTTGGAAGTGGGTTCTTAGACGAGTTAGGATGATTTTTTCAACCACTTTGCTCATAGCCGGGAGCAGGCTAATGGGCCGGTAGTTGGATGGGAAGGTGTGATCTTTGTTGGATTTTGGGATAAGGACTATGTTTACTGTTTTCCAGCGGGTAGGGAAGTGTCTTAGTCTGAGTGTCGCGTTTGTTATGTTTTATAGGGCCATGAGGCCCTTGTGTGGTAGCCATTTAACTGTCGTGTTATGTATATTGTCGGGTCCGTGGGCTTTTCTGTTTTTAAGTCTGCGTAATGTCAGTCTTAGGTCGTCAGGTGTTGCGGAGGGGAGTATGTCATTGTCTGGCTCTCTGTCGACGCGTCGGTCCGCGCGCTCAGCCGCTATCTCGAATTCCTCGTCTTCGTCGGGCAGCTGAGGCAGTCTACACTGCAGTTCCAGGCTGTCGGCGAAAGCCTCGGCGTTTTCCTGGTTCGTGTAAACCACCCCCACACTACCGTGGATTGGAGGAATTTTACGGCGAGCGGTCTGTCGCAGGGCCCTCTGCGTTTCCCAGAGGCTGTTGTCTTGTGCATCCAGCGACTCCAGGTGCCTAGCCCAGTTATCCTGGGCCAGTTCATCCAGAGCCGCCTTCACCCGTCTGTTAAGTACGTTTAAGTCATGTCTGTGTCGGGGGCGGGTGGCAAGCCGTTTCGCACGTCGTCTGTCACGTAGTAAGTTTTGCATGTCATCGGGGAGGGTGCCCCGGGGGTTTGTCAGTAGGGGGACAAGGAATAAGCGAACGCTTATCAAGGTGGTACTTCAACCGCAGCTAACGTACTCCTCCACGGCGTGGGGTCACGCGGCAAAAAGCCACTTAAAGTCATTACAGGCTGTGGAAAACATGGCCCTCCGTACGGCCACCGACGCGCCCTAGTCCGTAAGAAACACTGACATATTACGAGACTTACAATACACAAACGCTACACAGACAATAAGACAAAACGCGGAGAAACGGTTTGACGTAGCCGCTAGACATGACAGTCCCCTCTCAGGCAAGCCGTTGACTACGTACCCGACGTGACCGACAAACACAAAAGACCTAGACACCAACTTTTTGACCCTGGGTGACCACCCCAACGACATCCCCCCTCCTGCCCGCTAACCTTTTCTGTTTCAGAGACTGCCAGGATCAAGAAACGAAGACAACGACACACACACACACACACACATACACACCCGCCATACCCTCCTTACCACTCCCCTCCCGCGCTAGCCTAAGGGCCAGCTTAGCAAAGCGCATCCCAGGCTGCATAGCCGCACTACCCTACCCAACCATACCACAGATAAACATGACACCACCCCCTAGGTTTACACAGACGAGCTGGCGAAGCAAGAAGAGCGCCAGAAGAAAGGGCCCTATCCGGCGGGGCCCAGCTAGGACAAAAGGAGGTCCCACAAAGCGCCTACACCGGCCGCATTTGCGGTCGGGGTGGACGACGGATGGGGCCCACCTACGAAGGCTGTCCAGGTCTACACGAGATGAGGCAGGATAAAGAGGGATAATCCCCCTCGATCCCAAATAATTGAGGACAATTTCTAGCCATGGAATAATGGCGCGGGTCATAAAACGGGATCCCAATTTGTATGCGCGGCTCATAAGAGTTCACTTCTTACTACATAAGTATTCGCTCCTACGGCTTTATCACAGAATAATATTTATTTTGCTGTAGCTACTCAAGGATTTTATACAATTGTATAAAATTGTATAAAATCCTTGGTAGCTACTAGCTTTATGTCAATTTAGGGACTTTACTGACTTTACATTTGCCAAAGTGACAATGCCAATTGCCAACACTGCCAACTTTGTTTATGTCAAAACTGCAAACGTCAATAAAGACACACGACATTAATATTATGGTTATGATGCCACGTAATTTTAAATAAAATATAAGAACAGTAATGGGTAATTCAGAAAGTATTGATATTCCCGGAGGAGGTACTGATGGATACCATATACTCCGAGTATGAACATTTACATTTGTTAATTTAGTATATAACAATCATACATTTTAGGTACAAGAAAACTCTCCTGGTAGTAAAGTCGGATTACAACCATTTTTTGATTTCATTGTAGCTATAAATGGTACTAGATTAGACAGAGACAATGATACCTTAAAACAAATATTGAAAAATGGAATTGGTATGAAAACATTGGTTAAAAAACATTATTCTTACTGAATAATTTTTAGGGAAACAACTTCCATTAACCATTTACAGCTGTAAAACACAAAGTGTACGAAGCGTAACTGTAGAACCAAGCGATTCGTGGGGTGGTCAAGGATTACTAGGAATTAGTATCAGATTTTGTTCATTTGAAGTTGCAAAGGAAAATGTTTGGCACATTTTGGAAGTTCATCCAAATTCTCCTGCATCTTTGGCAGGTCTTAGACCATTTTCTGATTATATAATCGGTTCAGATTCTATTTTGCATGAAAGTGAAGACCTTTTTAATTTAATTGAAAACCACGATGGTGTAAGTTTAAAGTTGTATGTTTATAACTCCGATGAAGACAGTTGCAGAGAAATTTCTATAACTCCCAACTCACAGTGGGGAGGAGAAGGGTTGGTAGGATGTGGCATAGGTTATGGGTATTTACATCGCATTCCAGTCCGTAGTACTCCAAAAAAACCTAACACAGTTTATAAACCTGGGGAAACTTCACAGAATTTGCCCCCAAAAACTGTTGTATTTAATGTTCCTCCTGTTAATACTGATAATATTAATGCAGAACTGCCTAATATGACAAATTTAGTTCAAAGTACAGCCAGCTTGACATCACAAGCAGGCCAAGGTACTACTGTAGCTTCTCTAACAACAGCACCCTCTAATACACAAATTGTAAGTAATGAAGGAAACGGGCAACCTATAAATTCGACTTTTGCTAGCGCAATTGCAATGTCAACCAGTACTACTGAAGTATATAGTACTAATTTGCCACCTCCTTCTTCAATACCGCAATTCAGTGTACCACCTAATGTACAGCATTTTTCATCTATGCCTACATCAGTACCACCTACCAATGAAGGTGTGCAACAAATACCAATGTATGCTGCTCAGCCTCCAACTGTTTTTAATCCAAACCTCAATTACCAAAATTTAGCTGCATACAGTTATCCCCAAAGTCAATTTGGTAATATGCCAGTTTATTCTAATTATTCACAGCCACAAGTTCAGGAGTTTAATCAACCTAATTTATATTCTGCTCCAACTATTACTAATAGTTCTCTTCCACCACCTCCACTTTCAGGTTTTCAAGCTAACCAAAATAAACCTCTCATATTAGATCCAACAATTGCTGCCAGATCGGCTCAACTATTACTGAGTGGAAATGTCTCCACTTCCAGCTAGAGGTAAAATTAATGCCATCGTGAAGTTTGTTATTCTAATTTTCTCGGTTATGCAATATTTAATACATTAAATATGTAAAAGAGGCATTAAATCTGTTAGTTCACATAAGAAAAATTCTAAATTATACAGGGGTAACTAAAATGCTTGGAGGGATTCTATGTCGTAATTTAATTAAAAATATTAGTTTAAACATTTCTGAAGATGCTTAAATTTTAGGATACAAATAAAACATTTTTTAATAAAACGACTATTTCATTCTTAGACATGCAGTTTTAGTTTTTAATTGTTCACAAATTGATGTAGATACCATAATTTTTTTGTACAGGGTGTACCTAACAAAAATAAACTAAAACATAAAATACAAAAATGATTTATTTTAATTAAATTTTTTAAACTTCAATCTCTATTTCTTCATTAAAAGAAGACTTATTTAATTTTTGTGAAATCTATGTACATACCTTTGAAGTTTGTTGGTTCACATGTCCACTATATTGAGGGAATGGATTTAGTATATTTTAGCTCAGGGTTTCTTTTTCTTCAAATGTATTCCAAATTGGAATCTTATCAGCACTAAAGGTTTTAGAAAAAATGTATTCCTGTTGTATGTTGTTAGTTGGGATACACTGTTTTTAAGATTAACGGTAAAAAAATTAAATATTTTTTGAAAATAAAGCATAAAGCACACTTACAGGAACTTTTTTGTTAAATCATGATGTAGAATCTGCCATTAAAGTCTGGCCAAACCCCTGCATTGGACACAAAATGGAACTGTAAAATGTCACCAGTTTCAGTTAATTTTTGGCATTATTACAAAATGGTTTTAAATTAAAAATATGTAAATATTTCTAATAATAAATGCCACATTATTTTTTGAGAACAATTTAAAGTGACTGGAGAGGTTAGTGGCTGGTGTGTATAATTTCATATTACCTCTTCAATCACCACTATTAAAATTCATTATGATGAGATGACATGTACAAAATATTGGTTTTATGTTGCAGTGTCTATTTACATATACATATAATAGTACACTGGGTACTACAATATCGTTACTCATGCCATTTTTTTTTATAAATATGCATTTAAATTTTTGAGTTAGACATTAATGTAAAATAAAAATAAACATTAAATTGAGAGCATATTAATAAAAATAAAATAAGATATAAAAATATTCTTTTTTTAGCTGTAAAACGAATTATAAAAATAAAGTTTCTATTAATCTCAAATATTCTTGAAAGTAATATTATTTAGAGAAAATATTGACAGAAGCAAAACTAATTCTGCTTACAAAATAGAGTTCAATATATTAATTATGACAATATGTCATTTATGTTGCTATAAATTAAGTTGTAAGATTTTTTATCATTTATTTCTGGAGAATCCCAATAATTCAAGATTTGGGAACAACCAAATCTTGATACTATTATGTGTGGATATATTTTGGGATAGTATTTTATATTTGCAGTATTTTGTACTTGTATAAATATCAAATTTTTATTGAATTTTTGTATAAAATATTTTCCAGTGGCGGCTCCTGAAATTTAAAGTGATTAGGTATATTTTGATAAAGTGTGCAACCTTTTAGGGGCTACGTCTGGACTCACATGGAGAGCTTTGTAATGAAAAAATTTCAAACGGTTTGCAAAATATAATATTAAGAGGGATGGCCAACCCCAAAATCTCCAAGGTTTCACATGTATTTGCAAAATTTCTTTTCTCATAATCAACTAACAGATGTAAACAGTTATTTTCTTATTTTTTACAAAAGTTTTGTTTTTCATTTGCAGTTTTAAAAAGTTTGAAATAAAATGTTTAAATATTAATTTTACAAAAAATATTTCGATTATAAAAAAAGTTGCAATTATACCTATGCAACCTTTCTCGGAATAGCATGGTTGACCATCCCGGTTTTGATTTTTTATTACACAAATTTCATTCGAATTGTTTTCATCATAAAGTTCTCTATGTGGGCCTAGTGTCGTCTAAAAACAAAATGAATCCTATACTTCATTATTAAAATATTGCTACATTTATTATTACCATTTTTGTGAGTCTTCACTGACGTTTTCTTAATAATCGTAGTTATAATATCTTTCGTATAAAAATAATAAGTCATCATTTAGAGATACAATAGAAATTGTGCAGTTTTTTGAACAAGCAATTTTAAACACCCAACAATTTTAATTAAAATAATCTCAACCTATTTATAATCTTTTAAAATCTTTTGTTATAATATTCTACACTAATTAATTAAGTCACTACAGATTAATTTTATTTCTGGTCAATATGTGTATTTACAATAAGTAGGATAATAATCTTCATGTTGCTAAATGGTGATATTGTGGGTAAATAACTTATGTAAAAATTATTATATGGAAGTGCAAATCCTCTTTGTTATTGCACAAGGTGAGCGTAATTCTGTTTTTATTGCAGTTTATACATTTGCTTTAGTAAGGATATCAGAATTAGTTTGCAATGATAAGTAATTTCATCGAATAAAGGCTGTTCTTTAATTTTTGAAATATATTTATGGTAGATAAATAAGTTGTTATAAAAAGAAAATTATTGACTTGCCTTGCTATTTTAAGTTATTTTATATAATATATAGTCGAAAATAAATGATAATTGATAAAATTTGGTGTTTATTTTAATTATTTTTATAATTTTCAGCAAAATGAATACCAATGCATAAATCATTAGATGCCATAAATAAGAAGGAAACTTAGGGTTCTTTTCTTGTTTCATTAATAGTTGTCTTTCATTTTAGATAAATACATGACTTCTCATCTCCTTTGACATAAAGAAAACATCCTATTACGAGTATTTATACTCATAGGCGTAGTGGATACTAATATATAAGGTATATCTAAACTCTAAAAGTTATACTTTTATAAGATATTTCAGTAGACTTGTACATTACATGGGTATTTACATACTGAAACACGATATAGAAAACGTGTTACCGCTAGCATTTTATAGACAAGAAATGGCACTTTCAGTAAGGCAATGATGGAATAAGTAAATCCACCCAGTAAGTGACGAAGTGTAATGCTAAACTAGAGCAACCTTTCATTTTTCTCATTGAAAGATCACGAAGAACATACAAACATCAGAAAATCTTTCCTGTTTTGTCCAACAAAGGAGGAGGGTACCTAAGGCTGCTTTTCGGACTATTTTAATTTTGGATTTAAATTTAAAAAAATCATTTATTTATCATTTGCTATCAATATTCAATTGATTCCACCCGAGTGGAACACTCACCTCCACTCGCATTTAACTCTTAAGTGTTATACAGAGTAACTTTGAGTGGGGGTCATATTATTTATACAGAGGTTTCCTTTGTCTTTAAAAAGCACGTACCAATAGTAAATTTTTTCAAATTCTGTCGTAAAAACTTTTTGTAACCTTTATATGTAATTATTTGTATGACTAACATTATTCTCTATAAAGTCATATAAATTAGCATAATGCTCACTATTAGAATTTGGTGGCATATATAAAATAACAAAGGTATATCATACACAATTAAGAAAAAAATCTAAAACTAAAACTTCATAATAACTGCTGCTTAGTTTAATTAATTAATTTAATTAATTATATAACTGTATGTTTATAAACTTGAGTTATAAGGGTGAGGGTGGGCAGGTAGGTGTGGTGGGGGAAAGGTAATAATAGTCCGGATGAACTTTTTTTAGAAAAATAACATTTGAAGGAAATTAAACACTTTTTAAATGCAGAAAAAAATTAAGCGATACTTTTTCTGGATTATGCTTATATAATTCAATACGAGTTAGGGGTGGTTCCGTTTGGGATGGAATCAATTGAATATTGATAACAGATGATAAAAAAAATGATTTTTTAAAATTAAAATAGTCCGAAAACCGGCCTTAGTTACCCTCCTCCTTTGTTGGACAAAAACAGGGAAGGTACAGAGTGATTCACTATATTTTGACCCCCCCCTTTTAACTTTTTTGTTTTAAGAGTTATAAAAAAATGTTAAATATAAAAGTTGCACGATTTTTTATGAATTTTTCGAAAATGATAGTAGAAAAACAAATGAAGTCCAAACAAAATGGCCGCAGATGTTAACTTTGTTAAGATAAATGGAACACCCTGTATAGTTTTACATATTTGGATAGAACGTTCCCTGTAGAGCATAGCCATATAGGGTTTGTTGGGTCCATCTCTAACAGTTACATCTTGTAACTGTTAGACCCCTTTCAGGCATTTCTGCCTTTTTTCCAATTACTAAGGATTTACAGATTTAGTTGTAATGTATTTTGACAAATCGCACATTAATATGGTCCAAAATACGTACAGGGTATTTTAACTAAATCTCACTAATTAGGCCGTGCGAGGTCTAATTAGTGAGATTTAGATTTAGATTAGTGACAGGTAGTAATGTCTTGACAACATTGTTATTGATTGACAGTATGTACTATTATTTAATTAAAATAGGTTACATAGAAGTAGAAAATTATTTAGAATTAAAATAGAGTATGCAGAATAAGAACTTTGCTCTATTTTAATTCCTATAATATTTCAACTTTCTACTTCTGTGTAACCCATTTTAATTAAATAATAATACAAACTGTCAAACAATAACAATGTTGTCATGACATTACCTGTCACTGTCACGGCCTACCATATAACATTGTCCATGGGAAATTAGGCCTCTCACGGCCTAATTATAGTGAGATTTATAGTTACAATATCTATATGCATTTTGGACCATATCAATGTCCGATCTGTCAAAATATAACTAAATCTGTAAATCCTTACGTAATTGGAAAAAGGCAGAAATGACTGAAAAAGGTTTAACAATTACAAGACGTCTTAATATTTTCTTAATAAAAAACCTTCTTTTCGTTTTTTAAAAGTTTCTTGTTTATTGTTAGAGATACACCTAACAAACCCTATATGGCTATGCTCTACAGGGAACGTTCTATCCAAATATGTAAAAATATACAGGGTGTTCCATTTAACTTAACAAAGTTAACATCCGCGGCCTTTTTGTTTGGATTTCATCTGATTTTCTACTATCATTTTCGAAAAATTCATAAAAAATTGTGCAACTTTTATATTTAACATTTTTTATAACTCTTAAAATAAAAAAGTTAAAGGGGGGGTCAAAATATAGTGAATCACCCTGTACCTACATTTTCTGATGTTCGTATGTTCCCCGTGATCTTTCTATGCCAAAAAACATAACTACAAAATGAGAAATGCGATGATCCCTGTAGCCATGGAGACTACACAAGGAGCAAGAACTTTATATAAACAAATATCATACCAAATAGAAATAGTGGAGGAGAGATAAAGGAATAATAAGCAGTTTGAATTAAAAATCAATCATGTCGTTTTTGTGATGTTAAAAATTTTAAAATAAATAATGTAAGCTACTTTGAATTAGATAAATAAATCAATAAATAATGAAAATATGTGAGTGTACAACAAGTGTTTTCACCAAAATCGTTTTATCAGCCAGTTTATAGGTAGTGTATGGTGTACAAAGGAACGCTAGCGACCCTAGCGGTAAAAACTATAAGTAATTTCTATTATTGCATTGACAAATTTTGGCATTTTCCCGTATGAGTTCGTACTACTTGTCAAGTCTCCCTGCCTATAGCGCTCATTTTTACTTGTATAGTTAGGCTTGTTTGGAAATGTGATACTTTAGTTTTGGTCGGGTTCTCTATTTTTGAACAGCCCCAGAATCTACGCAAAACGGGCCTTTTCATCAAAACTTTTTTTAATGCGCATGCGTCAACGTCGGCCATCTTTTTCGTACTGTTTTTTGTAAACACGAAAACACGTGTTTAATTATTAATTAATTCAATTAATTAATTAATTATCTAACACATTAAACATTAATTTTTTCATATTAAGTAATACATCAGGTATACACACATAATAAAAATATCATGTTTTGCTTCAAAGCATTAAATTATTTATTTTCTCAGTTAACCTAAAAATTCAATCTAAATAATTTTGCAAGTACCAATAATTTATTTTTAGTTAACTAAAACTGAATTACAATAATTATTCATTTTAATTATATTTAATTTTAATTATTGCTTACATACATAATAAGAATAGGCATATGAGTATATAACTAATTAGTAATTACTCATATGAGAATAGGTACGCCTAACCTCTCAATCAGCTCTCTTCTATTTTCTTTTTGTGGACGTCCGTGACATTTTAGCCACCTTTTTAATTGTTCACAATTGTGCTTCGACTGAACTATGGATTAGTATTACACCATCAATAATTTGTTCTAATGAACTATTTGTTTGCACGTTTGCAGAGATAACACTGCTTTCCCAGCCATTATTATCAAAAACAGTACGGAATTTGAAAATTCCTACCTTTTCAAGGTGGTTGCGCTTGCGCTTAAGCCGGTCCCAGACGATGTGTCCAACGTTCGTTCCAATGTTGGTTCCAATGTTCGTTCCAACGTTGGACACAATTTTCGCCATAAAAGTACCTATGGCAAGTGTGTCTGCTACACGATGGGGTAAACTTTTGTTGAACATTAGAAATTAATTACGATAACGATTAATATTTAAATTATTATTATATTATTAAATTAGAAGTTGTAAAGCTTTTTTATAATAAAAAAAATTAATTGAATCATGTAATGTATTACGTAAGGTGGGGGAGGGGGGTTATGAAAAATTTTACGGTTTCGTTACATGGGGGGAGGGGGGAGTTGAAAATGTGAAAAAATACCCTTACGTAATTTATGGATGACCCCAAACACACGATCGCTCGTGTGGGTGCGTGACGAACGATGCTTCCAATATGCTTCCAACGCTGGAAGCTCCTTTGATGCGGCTTTAATTTACCGACAGAAGCTCGAACGTGGCATGTAGCCAACGTTGGACACATGCAATTGGCCAGCGTCCGCCCACACGATGTGGCCAATGGCGATGTGTCCAACGTTGGAAGGCATTCGCCACATCGTCTGGGACCGGCTTATGCAGCCAACGTTGGACACATGCAATTTGCCAGCGTCCGCCCACACGATGGCGATGTGTCTAACGTTGGAAGGCATTCGCCACATCGTCTGGGACCGGCTTTATCAGATCGTGAAACGCAATAGAACCTTAGTGACCGAGAGTGTAGCAAATGTTTAGAGAGAGAGGGGTATACGAGTGTATTTGCTATCTCTCTCTAGCAACATGCAATCGCGTGCTGCCACTGGGACGCTGCCTCCAGTAGTATATTCTCTAAGAATAGACCAATAGACAAAATTGCGAACCATTCAGAACTGTCCCGATTCTTTTGAAAACCAAAATACATCAGAATTTGTGAACTAAATTAATTTTATCTTGTGGAAATGAAATCCTTTTATATCCAGTTTCAATTTTAAGATACGTAGATAATGTAGATATGAGTATTTGTATTTGTATGTATTTGTCAAGAATGTGTGAATATTTCTATTGACACTAAATAGTAAAAAAATTTGTTCATCTAGAAAAAATATATCCTATGTACCTTCATATCTAAAGAGTTCTTTTTCGAAAAATAGATTAGCCGTATGTTAAAAAATTCTTTACTATTCTGAAAAAATAATTACCAAAATTCCACCGATTTCTTTAGATTTGGAAGTAGAAAATGATAATGCAGAAATAGGTACTCCAGTACATTTCGTAAAAAAAAATCATGAAATGAAAAAATTACAAAATGTGCGGAAATAAGGCGATCATCGGAAATAATAACTACGCATGCGAGAAATCAACAGTTCTAAATATGTAATTCGTGCTTGGGAGCAACTTCGGTTGGTTCAGAAAAATTCCGAATCTAATTGGAATAAAACCAAAACAAATATCTTGCGAAATTCTGAACCGTTCAAAGAAAACTCGAACATATATTTCAGTCTGCGCATGATTAGAACGGTTCGGAATCGAGGAGCCTAAACAAAGCTTTTGCCTTTTAAATAATCGAACAGAATGCATTTAATTTTCTCTAGGGGATAGTTAAAAGACAGTACCTACTTATCAATTCTATAGTTCTCAATAATTTTGCATGCTTATCGTAGATATTCGTTTCTAAAAAAAAAAAAAAATCGTGTCCACCTAAATGAGAACACAACTGATATGTACATATATCTTGTTATACTGATTTTAGAATATTTCTGCAACGGCTCTTTTTACATTTTACAATTTTTTTTCGTAGTAGATATCTTTGAACAAGTCGATTTAGTATGCGCCACCCTCATTAGCAATCAAAATACGAGTTGTCTCCAAAGTTTTAGGTCAATTAAGATAAATCATCAATGTAATCTCATGAAAATAATACATACCTACAAATAGTAATAAATATAACAAAATATGGGATTATATTTACACATTTTTTAAATAATTTAACTTGTGCTTCCAAAAATAAAGTCTGACAAGGTATGTCATAAAAATAATTCAAAAAGAATGTCTCCATATCACCTATCAATCCCCGTTGTGATTAATCAACTAATTTGCTGATATGACTTTAATAATCTAGGATAATAAATGCATTATCCAATTAATTTATAGACATTTACTAATAAAACAGATAAAATGATAAAAAGATTGAGAAATTGATATTAATATCGACAACACAAATTACAAATATAGTGTTGTTTGTTTAAAACTTTTGTAATTGGTGCCACGGTAAATTATGTTGCTTCTTTTTTGTAATAATAATCGGACTACAAGCATAAAATTAAAAAATAAGAATGTAAGGAAAAGAAGATCTGGAATAATATCACAACCAACTGAATACTTGGAAGATGATGAATATGTAACTTATTTAAAAAGTAAGGAGTAAGTATGAATAATTCTTAGTTTCAATTTTCTTTTTTTTTTTAATTATGATTTTAAAGCTTAAAATCTTTCGGGGGGTTTAAATAAATATTTTGCCACAAAAATAAAAAGGAGTTGCAAGTACGTTGATATTTCTATTCTACATCCGATGATTTAAATGTAGACATAAATATATTCTGCTCTCAAATATTAAAAGTATAAAGACAGCTAAAAATAATTTTGATTTTTTAATTACCATTTTTATTTTTCCAAAATGCTATGTTATTAGGGAAATTTCTATTATTTTGTGGCCATTCAAAAAAGTTTATTCTATTATTTTTTCTTCTATTTCATGTAACCAATTGAAAGTACATGAACTAGTGGCAAAAATTATACATTTGATTTTTTATCATACTTTCATCAACTTTATAGTAAAATTGTTGATAATACCAACAATGTTGGTGACACATTAAATACGTTTCCAATACTATTTAAAGATCATTCTTCTCTTGCATATTAATAGTACAATGATTTTCTATTTTATTTTTTAATTTTACCTAATTGAAAAATCCTACGTTCTAATAAGAACATTTTTATTCGCTACGGGCTACGGGAAAGCTTCCCCTGTACATTTTCCCGGAAATATCAGTAAATAATTAAATATTAGCTTCTGCGTAAGTTAAGTAACATAATATTCTGTAATTTTATTTCATTTCTCATTACGTATAAGTATCCATATTATCATTAACATTACATTACAATTATTATTGAAAATTATAAAGCTGAAGTAGTAATGGTTATACTTTTCTTTAAGAAAGTCATTGCTTTAAGTACCTTATTCTCCAGTAATGTAAAATTAATACTGTTTAAATTCGGTCTGATTAAAAATTCATATATTTTTAGTTTTTCAACTATTTTGTACTAATATATCGCAGTCCGATAAAGAACGTTCGCATAAGTTGTTATAGATATATTACTCTTAAACTATAAAATTAAATATTTCAATATATAGACTTTTCAAAAATAGGTAGGTACATAAGTCGGAAAGGTAGATAGACTGTCAAAATTTAATGACATTTGGACGAATAGAAGCGGAGTTATTATACTTCTGAAGTGACAGTATGTTTGTGTCATCAGTACAAAAATGAGCTTCGAACAAAGAGCTAATAATAATTTTTGTTTTATACCTGGTAAAACTTTTACCAAACGTTTCAATTGATGACAGATGAACTAAGTTTATAGTGATGATTGTGTATGGCCCTTAGACAAAGCGAAATCGGCGGCTTCGTATGAAAAAATTAGTGGATTTGATTTTTAGTTAGAAGTAGCTTAAATGGGGGCAAAGTTGCATAATCAGGGGACAAACATTATGCCTCAAATCAAGGCTAACATGATTAGTTTTCGAAATATTTGAAAAAAAACGAAATATTGGAAATCCGTTTATGTTTAATTTCAGCCTTATTTGAGGTGATTGAAAAACGAAGAACACTTTCTCATGGCCACTTTTCGCCCTCTATCGAATGGCATCATCAATTTTTATATGTACCGTTTCGTCTCTTCAGGACCTTCATCAACTTCATTTTTTCAAATACGACTGGAAATTTTATTACATTTTTTTGCAAGCCTTCATAACCCCCAATACTGTACTGCCTCAGACCGAACCAGATTAAGACGTTTTGTCTCCAAATATTCATCAAGAATTAATTTGTCATAATAAAATTAAAATTGTAATAATGTTTTAATTTTGACGCAACAACTTATTGAGTTATGTATGGCCAATTGATGGTAATAGTTAATAAGAATAAATGTTTTATTGTAACGTGTGGTGGTAATAGTTTAAATAACTAGATGGATTTCACAGGGTTTAACGACACTTACAGTGTACGATAATGCAATAAACAAAGAAATCTAAATAAAAAATTTAGATAAATTTGGAACGAATACACTGAAGATGAATTTTTCGAGACAAAACGTCTGAATCTGGTTCGGACTGAGGCAGTACAGTATTGGGGGTCATGAAGGCTTGCAAAAAATTTAATAAAATTTCTAAGATTGTATTTAAAAAAATTAAGTTGTTGATGGTCCTGGGGAGACGAAACGTTACGTACAAAAATTGATTATTCCATTCAATAGAGGGCAAAAAGTGGCCATGAGAAAGTGTTGTTCTTTTTTCAATATCACCTCAAACACGGCTGAAATGAAACGAAAACGGATTTCCAAAATTTAGGTTTTTTAAATATTTCGAAAACTAATCATGTTAGCCTTGATTTTTTAAAAGACTAATGTTGGTCCTCTGATCGCAACTTTGCCCCCATTTAAGCTACTTCGTACCTCTTACCGTTTCCGAGATCCCTGTAGTGAGAAGCGAATTTGTAACAGCCTGTATATTTATCACCTCACTTTTTGATATATTTTAGTAATGCTGCATTTTTATTTATTAAATTTATTTTTTGTTTTTTGAATATTATAAATTTTTCAAATATATAAGTTTAAGACATTTTACTCTTTATTTTTTATTTACTTTAAAATATATATCGAGATATATGAAAAAGTGAGGCGCTGACGGGGTCGGCGCACAGTGGAGTGCCTGAGCGGCGCGGCGCGTCGCGCAAGTCAAAATGTATATTGTTAATAGGTAAAATAATACGCATTGCAATGTAATTACACCAAATAACTCCTCAGTATTTTGTCAAGGGATGTTTAAAGATGACTTTTAAACTTTACTAACATCAAAAATTTTTTGTTATTGTTTTTGAGTCTTGAAAATGACCGTTTTTGCATTTTTTCGTACTTTAAATTGTTTATAACTCGGAAACCGTTGATTTTAGGAGCATAGTGCATAGGAACTATTTTGTTTAGAATACCCCAAAAAACCTAAAAAAAAGCGTCCGGAGCAAAACAAGTAATTTTTGCAAAAATTAGTTTAAACAAATTGTGACCAGGTTACCGGCCGGTAACATTTTAATCCTCATTCAGGGAGGATTCACGGAGGTGATTATGCAAAAAATCACAAAAAATCAAAGCCGATTTCGCCTTGTCTACCTGTTCATGAGTGGTATAGGTACGCAGACATAAATGATGAGGAACATGTTGGCCAACAGAAATCCGTGAAATTCATGGAATTTAATTTGAGCTTCACACAAACAATTTATCGCTTTTTGGTCGAACATATTTGAGCTACCGAAAAATGTGTTTGTTCCCGAAAAGTTGACTGACGATCAAAAATTGCTCAGAATCCAACATTCAAAGAACATCATCAAGGAGGCCAAAAAAGATAAAAACTTCCCTTTATTGTGACTGCTGATGAAACGTGGTGTTTTTAATGTAATCCAGAAACCAAGCGCCGAAATGCCGAGTGGACGGCGCCAGACGAGCCAAAACCAAAAAATCTCGTTTGGAGAGGTTAAAAGTAAAAACAGTGGTTTGCTTTTACGGTTCCAAGGGCATTGTTCACAGAGTTTGTTCCATCGGGCCAAACAGTTAATGTACAATTCTATCGTGGCGTTTTGAAGCGGTTGGTGCATCTTATTCATCGAATTCAGCCAGAATATCGCCCAGAAGGAAGTTGGCGTTTGTTAAACGATAATGCGTCATTTTATTCATCGACACTCGTGACCGATTTTTTGATAAAAATCGCATTTTAACTCTCAACTACTCCCCGTATTCGCTTGATTTGGCACCGTGCGACTTTTACTTTTTCGGAAAAACGCATTTGCCGATGAAAGGAAAGCGTTTTGTGGACATAGACCCCATCCAAAAATATTTTGAATAAAATAAACCGTTTTTGCAAAAAATGTTGTTCTTATTTTTAAAAAGTCCAGTTTGCTTTGGAAAGTTCTTTGTATCTATATTATTTGCGTAGTGCGCACTACTCTGTGGTGTTCCGAGATACGATATTAAGCCACTGGCCTGTGACGTCCAGATCCTTGATGTTTACATAAGAGCCGTATCCAAATTCTACGTAACTGTGAAAATATCTGTATTTTTGTAAATAGCTGTTGCTCCTATCTAGAAATTTGACCAAAATCTTTTTTCTCAAACTTTATTCTGATTTAATTTCAATCCATTCTGAATTCCCTGAGTACCCCTTCTCTTTTAATTACCCTGAACCCTAACCTTCCTTACATTTCTCGGACTTCTCGTGAATCCCCACGACTTCCTCTTGAATTCAGTTGAGTCGATTTTAAATATTTTTATTTTTTTTTCGGTATAAAGAAGGAAAGTACATGAAGATATGCGTAAAATCTTTATACTCAATTGATATCTACAATTAAATAGCTCTTTCTACTACTAACAAATGTTTGATGTAAATATCTATGTTGATATTGGATAGTAACGAATGTGTGTGTGTGTGTGGGTGCGTGCGTGCGCGTGCGTGTGTGCGGGTGTGCGGGTGTGTGCGTGTGTGGGTGTGTGTGCGTATGTGCTTGGGTGCGTGCGTGCGTGCGTGCGTGCGTGCGTGTGTGGGTGCGTGCGTGCGCGTGCGTGGGTGCGTGCGTGCGGGTGTGTGCGTGCGTACGTGCGCGCGCGCGCGCGCGTGTGTGTGTGGGTGCGTGCGTGCGCGTGCATTTGTGCGTGTGTGCGGGTGTGTGCGCGCGTGTGTGTGTGGGTGCGTGCGTGCGCGTGCATTTGTGCGTGTGTGCGGGTGTGTGCAGGTGTGCGGGTGTGTGCGTGTGTGTGTGTGTGTGTGTGTGCGCGCGTGTGTGTGTGTGGGTGCGTGCGTGCGCGTGCATGTGTGCGTGTGTGCGGGTGTGCGTGCGCGCGTGCGTGCGTGGGTGCGTGCGTGCGTGTGTGTGTTATAAAGTATTTCATTTGTTATTTTAATTAAATACACGTTATGTAATAAAATGACATGGTGTACCTGACTCATCGACACAAATACCAATAATCATCTATTAATAATAATGATCATTTTTATTTCAGTAAAGAGGCCATGTCCTAAAAAAAAGCTCAAATTTATACAAATTACTAATATGAAAGAATAAATGAACATTTTATTAAGAAGCAGTTCTCTTTGAGGTCTTTTTAAAATTTTGTTATTTAAACTAATACAAATAGTTCTGTTAATATACAGAGTGTCCAGAAACGAACGGATCACAACACAAGGTAACTTTCTTGGATGAAAATAAGCCAATTTAAATTAGAAATTTATTTACTTTTAACGAAATTTGGCATAGACAACGAAGTTTTGGTTTGGCGATGTCGAAGATGGACATATATTTAATTTTTACCTAAATCATAGAGGTGATTAAGAATAAGAATATCTGAAATATGCACTTGATCGGGACTAAGCCCTAGTGTCTGAAAATCACTGTCTCTTTTATTTTTCACTACTGTAAATTCACTAAGAACGGCTTCCTTGGAGCTTAAATGACCTTGGTATAGCGTAAGGCTGACGGGGAGCGTTGGAGCTCGAGACCTTATATTTTTTGTATTGAGAAATAATAACTCAGAAATGAATAACAATATATATCGTTTATTAAAAATAATATTAATAATACAGAATGGTTAAATGCGGTTTCTTGTATACGACTGTTGCTCGGAGTTCACCAGGCACTGTGTCCGCTGTCACAAGGGGTGGCTACGCCGGCTTGGTGTCGTCCTTGCGGCTCCACGTTAGGATTTTCAAAAGTAGGGTGAAAATTTTCGGAAGGTCGGCGATTAATTTGACGGGTGTAGTGGATGTCTGGGTGTCTTTCTGTGATGCATTGAACGGCTTACATCATGCTGCGGAAGACCGTTTGTCGCGGTTGGGGAGTTTCAGTATGTTTTTGAAACATCCGCGAATTTTCATTTTTTCATCAGACCTTCTTCTCCTGGTTGGAGGGCTGCTTGGGCCTGCTTTGGCAGCTTGCCTTTAGTGCTTTGGCATGAAAAATCCGTGGTTTGGGTGGTTCGTTGGTAGATTTAAAACATGGGCGAAATCTGAAGTATCCATTCCTACGACACTATCTAAACCCTAAGCAACGGTATTTTATTTTCCACTGGTGCTGATACTGAACTGACACAACACTGGTGTGTGTAAATAAATCTTAATCCAGGAATTAATCACTGCTTCTCAGCTTTTCAATGCGTGTTTGTCCCAAGATTCAAAATGATACTCATGTACCTGTCGCAATGGTGAACTGAACATACAAATTAAACCGATTTGACTACAAGATCATTTTTTGATTTCTCACAATTTCTATATAAATTCATCAGGATTCACTAAGGTGAATTCATAACTGCTTCTTCAGTTTATTCATAAAACTGATCGCTATAAACACAAATGGCACAATCCTGTTCAAAAGATATTCTTAGGATATATTGTGGAGTACACCCCATATCTTAGGAATGTGCGTTTCAGGCTATGTCTAGCAGTAACACGTTCGATGGATATCTTCTGTTACAAATCATGATATCCTCTTGTTGCTCATACTGTTGGTCCGTCCTGTATCTGTCATTCATCTTGTCGATACTCGGTTGCACTAAATGACGTCACGAATTAGTACTTAAGCAAACAATTGCATTTTACGCGTCAAACTGATAATATGATAATTAATCATTAATCAACAAACCACAAGATGTATATTTACTACATGAATATATTACGGTTATAGATATTTCTAGATATTTAAAAAAATGCAGGCAAGTTGCCGACTGAAGACAGTTATTATATTTTTCCCAAATGACAACAATTTAATAATGACTCGTCACTATGACCAATTATGCTAATTATTCTGTATGTTATTCACATTATTTTCATCTCGTAATTACCTGATATCTGTTTTTAGGGAGCAAAATTTAATTCGAACAGCTCTAGAAAACAATGATTTCCTCTCTCATATCCTACAAGAGAAACGACTGCAACATTTCATCGACTGCATGTACAAACAACAAGTAAAAGAAGGAGAAACCTTGATAACAGAAGGTGAGTCAGGGTCTCACTTGTACATTTCGAATAATGGAAGATTCGAGATAACAATACAAGAAAGCTTCATTGATACATTTTCCGACGTGAGGGTTTTTGGAGAACTGGCAATATTATACTCAGCGAAGAGGCACGCCACGATAACGTGCTTAGAAAATGGCTCGGTATGGACACTTGACTGTCCTGTGTTCAAAAAACTCATTATAAAAACGGCCATAGAAGAGCAGGAGGAAATGGTGTCTTTCTTAAAAAACGTGCCCAAACTTAACACTGCCTCCAAGGAGCATTTGTATCAAGTCACTAATCTGCTGAAGATTGAATTCTTTGCTACAGCCAAAGAGATTGTGAAACAGGGAGAAGGCGGAAATAAATTTTACATAATTAGAGCAGGATCTGTAACCGTTATAAGGAATAACGATAAAGTCGCTCAGTTAGGGAAAGGACAATTCTTCGGAGAATTAGCGCTTCTAAAGGATGACTTTCGACAAGCGACTGTCGTAGCGGACGCACCAGGAACTGAATGTTTAACACTGACCCGAAAAGAATTCATCGATCACTTTGGCGAAGTAGATGAGTTTATTAATTTGAAAATGAAATATCTTGACACAGAAAAAGTGGTGGAGTATACGGATGTTAATCTTGATGAATTCGAAATTTTGAAAACTTTGGGAATAGGAGGTTTTGGCAGAGTAAAACTAATAAGACATAAATCCTACAGAGACCAGGTTTTCGCTCTAAAGTGCATGCAGAAAATGGAAATTATAGCGAAAAGCCATCAAGACCAGGTTTACAATGAAAAAAATTTACAGATGGCCTGTAATAGTCCGTTTATCGTTAGGATGTACAGGTCTTTTCGAGATTCCAAATATGTTTACTTATTGCTTGAAATATGTTATGGGGGAGACTTGTGGAACCTTTTGCACAAACAGAAAAAACGAAATTTCGAAGAGTCAGCCGCTAAATTTTATTCAGGTAGATTTGGTTTGTTCTTAGTAAAATATAAATATGCGAATATCTAGATACTATAAAATATAAGATTTTGCCTTCAACCAATTTCAATTCAATCACAAAAATGTTGGACATCAAAATTTTTTTTATATCCACTTTTCAAGTCATAAAATTACCTAAAATATATTGAATTTAGAACAAATTGTGCTAGTTCCATTACTTTTTTCAAATAGTGATTGCTTGCATATGCCATGAAGACGTTTGACATCAGCTATACATATATTCATTTTTAATACATTTTTCATCGTAGAAAATTTATTTCTATATCAGGTTTGAATATGTCTCTACTTATATTTAATGGAAAATATCTCAAAATTTTTCAATAGAATTTTCAATAAAATATTTCAAGTACAAAGTCAGCAGATTAATCCACGTAGGTTCTGTTTAATCCTACCATAACCGTAACCCTTGTATTCCATTGTTTAATTTGTTTAGTTAGTTGTATCACAAAATTGATTGTAGAATTATTGTGAAGTCGTAAATGTTATGACGTGTATATAGATTTATTACTGTTATTGTTTTATAGATAAATTTATTTCGCATCGACAAATTTATTGCCTGTAATGCATACATTTTTCTTTTGTGTTGTTTTATTTGTCTTGACTATACGTAAATTTATCAAAAATTAAATATAATTTAAAATGTATTATGTTATATACTAGAAAATAAAAATAGATAAAAAATATGAATCTGTGATAGATACAAAGCTATATTTTAACTGATACAAAAAAATATAGTTAATCGATCAAGTCATGAATCAGAAAAAGTGTGTGATATTAGTAAACTAAAAAAATTTAATAGAGTTAGAAACTATTAAATGTTGCGAAAATATATTTATAGAGAC
This sequence comes from Anoplophora glabripennis, assembly GCF_000390285.2. Classification (NCBI taxonomy): domain Eukaryota; kingdom Metazoa; phylum Arthropoda; class Insecta; order Coleoptera; family Cerambycidae; genus Anoplophora; species Anoplophora glabripennis. The sequence goes on from NW_019416291.1 coordinate 1,084,638, forward strand.
ATTATACATGGTACAAATACAAGTATAAATCAGGATAAATAACTTATTTAACTGGGAAAATATGGAAAAACTCATTTAAAATTCAATTGATTTTTATTATTCGAAATCTATATCTTTAATGAATTGGGATTTTATATGAAATTATGTAGTAGCATTTTAGCAAATTAAAGATTAAAACTCTTTTAACGATAATAGGCGAGCGGTTTACCCCTAAAAAGACGCTTCTAAATGAAGGTAACCGACTAAATTTTTAAAACAAAAACCTACAGCATGAACCTTTTTTATTTTATAAAGTGTATTTTTCTGATAATTTACATATTTTTTTTTATATTTTTCGGCGTGGTCAGTCAATTGTTATAAACAAAAAAGTTGTAAAAAAAATTACTCGCGGAATGGCTTTGAAAAGTGTTTTATTGTAAAATGGACCAATATCAACACTTTTTTTTCTTTGACAAAAATTCGAAAATGCTTCGTTTCCGAGATCATTACAATTTAATGTGAAAAAAGTGACGAAATCGACAAAGTTTCGGATTTTTTTCTCAAAAACTACAGAACAGAGTAATTCTAAAAAAGCATAATAATCGCCAGATCTTCTACTTTAAGATATATTTTTTTTTTGGTATAGGTCAATTATTTTATTATAATATTTTATTATATAAAAGCTAATTATTTTTGGAGCATTACAACCCAGTGAAAAAGCATATGTTTTATTAGAAAATAATCAATATTTCGATCCAAATTATACATGCAATCATTATATATTATACACAAGAATTATATTTCATACACTTGAATTACAAAAGCAGAACAGTGATAAAAACATGGAAACAATAGTGGTCTCCAGATACCGATGTATTGGTTTTACCTGTTGCACATTATCACATGTTTTTGATGGTTTTCACACAGGAAACATTGTCAAAAATTTATACCTGTACATACTAGTAGTAAACATTAATGGGCCAATAAAAAGTAAAAGTATTTTAATAATGCATGCTATCAGTGGCTGTGATACGACATGTTCGATATCTAATATTGGAAAAAAGACTGCTTTAAAGGCTTTAATAAATAAACTTACAAATGATGAATTAAAAATATTTGCTAATTTAGAAAGTTTAACTGTAGAAGATGCGCTTGAAATTTTGACGTTACATTTATCAAAAATTTATGATTCTCAAAATAAATGGAGAGATTGCTCAAACTCTATAAATAAATTAAGACATACAATTGCTTTAAAAAAAATGCTGCAAGCGATAAATTGCCACCTTCGTACCCAGCATTATTGCAACATTATTTGAGGTCAAAATGGCAAATAAGTGAATGGAAGCAGGCTAGAAATAGTGCAATTGTAACTCCATTGACACATGGATGGAAAATCGAAAATGGTTTGGATTTTAATTATTTCGAAGGAGAAACTGCGTTAGATATGCTTCCAAAATATTTTTGTTCATGTAGTTGGAAATGTTCTACGAAAAATTGTAACTGTTTGTCATCGAACCTGGATGCTGTGCAGTCTGTGCGTGCTCAGAAGAATGTCAGAATGTTCCATCCGAAATTGATAATGAAACGCTTATTTCAACTCAAGAACTTGTCGAAAATAACGAAAAACTTATTATTTAAAAATTAAATAAAAAAGAAATTAATATACTTTTATTGCTCTTAATATTTTTGTAAAATAAAAATAAAATAATTATCCTATACAATAAATTATCCAATAACTTTTTTATTTTTCGAGACCGCTAGGTCAATTATTATTATTAGGTTAATTTTACGATTTAAAAAGCTTATTTAGTTTAGTTTTGGTATAACTTTCAAGTCAATTTTAGCCATTTATAAAACCAAAAATCGAATATTTAAATTTTACTAATTACTTGCAAAAACCTTACTCCGGCTACAAAACCAAACAAAATGATCTTTTGAACATTTGTACTGTTAACATATATCGATTAAAAAAAATCATAATAATGTTTATTGTAAATATAATCTAATCCAAGATATTGTAAAAAGAAAATTTAAATTTGAAGTGTTATCATAATTTTCTTTAAAAGACTTTTTTTACTCGCTTTAGACCTTCAATAAAATGATTGACCCATACCAAAAAAATATATCTTAAAGTAGAAAATCTGCCGATTATTATGCTTTTTTTAGAATTAAAATCTGTTCAGTAGTTTTTGAGAAAAAAATTCCGAAAGTTTGTCGATTTCGTCACTTTTTTCACATTAAATTGTAAATATCTCGGAAACGAAGCATTTTTCGAATTTTTGTCAAAGAACAAAAAGTGTTTATTTTGGTCCATTTTACAATAAAAAACTTTTCAAAGCCATTCGAGGAGTAATTTTTTTTACAACTTTTTTGTTTATAACAATTAACTGACCACGCCGAAAAATATAAAAAATATATGTAAATTATCAGAAAAATACACTTTATAAACTAAAAAAGTTTCATGCTGTAGATTTTTGTTTTAAAAATTTAGTCGGTTCATGCCTTTTTTTAGGGGTGAACCGCTCGCCTATAATATTTGTCAGCTTCAACTACTTTTGAGTAGATAATTGGAATTATTTCTAATTATCTACTCAAAAATATGTTTAGTGTGTAGAAATACACACTAAACATATTTTTTTACTGCATTGAATGGCTGTCCAATTAAAACAAAACGTTATGCCAATAATAACAGATAGATATAAAAAATAGATATTCAACAGATGAGTGCCCAAATAGAGAATACAGAGATAGAGATAAAAAAATTAAAATTTATAAACATAGTACATTATCCATTTCGTGTATGGACAGAAATACAGGGTGTTTAAATTAAAACTTCCCACCTGGAAAATATAGGAATTAAAAAAAAAACATGACAGACGTCGATTTGCTTTTCAAGGAGGACACCCATCACGGGTCCTCCTCGATAAGAAAATCGAAGTGTCTCAGGATTTTTTTGTTTTTTTTTTAAATTCCCATATTTTCCAGGTGGGAAGTTTTAATTGTAGCACCCTGTATACACATTTGATACTATTAACTTTTTAGGTTGCATTGTAGAAGCATTGGAATACCTCCACAAACGTAGTATAATCTACAGGGACTTAAAGCCGGAGAACGTGATGGTCCACAGCAACGGCTACTTAAAACTGACTGATTTTGGGTTCGCCAAAAAAATTGATTCCAAGGAAAAAACATATACATTTGTTGGTACCGCCGAATACGTCGCACCTGAATTAATACAAAACAAAGGCTACAACAAGGCGGTGGACTACTGGGCACTGGGAGTATTCATTTTTGAATTGCTCACAGGAAGAACCCCCTTTCACACCAATGATCCTGGTCATTTGAAAACTTACAAGTTGATTTTGAAAGGCATAGATCACGTCACTTTTCCGTATTATATTTCCAGCAAAGCCAGGAGTCTCATAAAAAAATTATGCGCACACACGCCGAGTGACAGGTTGGGCTGCCAAAGGGGAGCCATTGAGGACATCAAATCGCATCCTTGGTTTTCGAGTTTCAATTGGTCTAAGTTGCGTAATTTTGAAATAACTCCTCCGTTTAAACCCGTTCTTCAACACATCGTCGACACGAAGTATTTCGAAAACTTTACGGAAAATAAGACAGTTCCACTGGACGATTTCTCTTCGTGGGATAATGAATTTTAAGTAGATATTTTGTAGAAAATATGGCGAAGGTGCTTTCATTTTTTTTGTTTTTTACTGAAACATTATTTAATAGTTTATGATTTTTTAATAGATTCCAAATAATCTCTTAGGTATACATCTTCGACACTATATTGAAAGATTTGATTGCATATTTGTTTTTTTATGTGGAAAAAGTAAAAATAATGAAATACTTAAAATCCTACTTTCTCCAAAATTATACATGCTAATCATCTCAAATTTATTTATTTATCATTAGAATATTTACTTTATTTATTTATTTTTTTGTACTTTAACAATCTTACTTTAGATAACGTATTTTAACCTAAGTTAATAATACTCCATTCGTCCATTTTAAATATACATATTATGTTTCCCACTTTTGCAGAAAATTCTAGGTAAATAAAGATATAAAATAAAAATATATGTATTTTCTCTATTGGTTTATTATATGCCACTATTTTGTTATAAAATTCTGATACAATAATTACAGTTATTGTAGCTTCTTTTCTACATTAATTCAATCAAATTTCTTAAAAACATCTCAAAATAAAATTTACGTTAGTCTAAAAGCAGAGGTCCACAAACTTTTTTGTCTTGTAGACCACATGCCAATTTTAAGTTACAAGTGTTGCGACCACAAAGCGAATAGTCTACTGCACAATTTTATGAAATATATACCTACTTAATTAATATGTAATTGAGTGTAGTAAATGAAATAATTGTTTACTATGAAATTTATAATAAATCTTAAACAGTTTGATATAGGTATAAGAAAATAATTTAAATTTCAATAATAAAAGTATAATTATATAAGTAAACCGAAATAGGTTGATGGAACTAAAGAGTGTGCCTATTCTAGGAATTAGCAGCAATTAAAATCCAAAGCAATTAAGTTATTGGTTTGACCCATCAACGGAGAATGATCGATCAATCTCGAATTTTCCCATGATTAAAGCATGGAGTCATAAAGTTTCTCAAATCTAGCTCCAAATTTTCATCATATTTCCATAAACAGTTATGTTTTAAAAGTTTTTACTTCAGATGTACTTTAAATGTCTATCATAGGAAAGTAAAGTACACTATCTGTGTTATGTGAATTATTCCATTTATGGAAAGCCAAAGTTTCGGTCACGACCAACTTATGAAGAATGGAGTCCATTCTGGTGGACACCCATGCACCCCCAATTTTTGTTTTCGTTGGCATGGACCTCTTGCAATTTCGGGTCAACCCCTAAGGGTCGATATAGACCACTTTGGGAATCATTGGTCTAAAGTATGGTATTGTGATCATTAGTTACACAAATTACTGTGAAGAGATTTTTAGATCTTTTGTAATGATAAAATGAGATAAAAATTAGTTTTCGTAATAAATATTATCCTTACATGCTATTAATAATTTTAATTTTGGAGATACGCAATTTTTATGTGATCATATTTATATAAAAATTATAGCTGTTTGCACATTATTGTAAACATTTTTTGGATATGTAGGTTACTTTTTACGTTAAACGATGCTCAATATATATAGTTTATTTTGAAATTTTCTTCGTTGTATGGTGTCCATTTCTTAACGTATCAAATTTGTAAAAACAGTGAATATATCTCGTGAACTCTTATAATAGGTATCAGTTTAAGATTTCGAAGAAAATTTCACATAAAAATACATTTTCATTAACTCAAAATTGGCTAGAAGAGAGCTTAAAATATACTTTACTTAACTCACTACTTTAACCAACTAGTGACTATTCGCATATCTACTTATTAAAACGTTGAATAAATTATTATTTTTATTACAAATTATCCCTAACATTGAATAATTCGACTCATGAATTCAAAAGATAGGATTTTATCTTCACTGATAATCGAGAAAACTTCTTTATTTGTATTTAATGGATTAATAATCTACAGTTAGCAATATATCAATGGATACCGTGTAAAGAACAATAGACACAAATATTTACTAAAAAAGAACCGCGCATAAGACCACCTTCCTTGAAATAAAGAATATTTAAGCTGAAGAGATTTTGTCCTGACAAGATAAACCCTAATAAAATGATATTATCGCAACGTTTGACAGGTGCCATGTAGTGGAATTAACAGTGATATACCTAAATAAAGCATTACTGATTTTTGAAGTAATGTTTCTAATATAACTTATTTTTTAAAGTAATATCATGTTTAAAAATAAATAGGTAATAATATTTATTTACTAGAATGTTTATTAAAAAATAAAATATACCTACTTCTCTGCCAAATAAGCAAATGTGAAAGACAATGTTTTATTTCTGAATAAACACAATAATGAAAAATAAAAAGTAGTAAGTAGGTATACCTAAAAGGTTTTAATAACCTGTATAAATCACATTGAAGCAATTAAGGCCGCGTACAGACCGAATAGTATTATGTAGTTGTAAGTGCTGGATCTATTGAACTATGAACTAGTTTTTTTTTCTAGAAAAAGAAAAACCGGATCTCAGTTTGTTGGATTACTGTTTAGAAATGTGACATACAGTGGAAGCGACTTATTGAATTATAAAATTACAAAGAATATTTTAGAATTATTTACAGAAATATTCAACACATTCATTATTTTTAAGCTTAATTTTTACTTCACAATAAAAACTATAGGGATCATCGTACCTGGAAAAATGTACCACCTACCTATTGCTTCTGAAAAATTTTTTCCTTGTACCTACCAATTTTAAACAATTTGTTTTAAAAAGTAGGAAGACTTGTTTATGTATACGAATACTAATATTTGACTTAATTAAGTGCTATATTTAATATAAAAAAAAAACATGGGAGAATGTCACTTTTTGTAGTTAAGTACTTAGTTAAATTTGATAAGGTATTTTTTATTTGGTAATATATTTTTTTACAGTTAGACAGAGAATTAACAAGGTGTTCAGATTATTTGATCCGGAACTTCCCAGTTAAATTAGTATTTATACAGAGTATATTTACATAAAGGGGCATAAATGATATCAGAGATTCCTTGATTTAACCTATATCCCAAGATTCTCAAGTCGCATAATAAATAACATACAGTGTGTCAAAGTGAAAAATAGTGAAAAGTGAAAAAATGGCTTTTCTTTAATAATTTCTAAAGTTTTAAACAGAAATGTTTAAAATTTTCTAGCAAGAAATTTTTTCAGGGTGGGAAAAATAATATAATAATCATTTTTACTATCGCGTGTGGAGTGCTCTCTGCATTCAATGTTATGCATTAAATATGTTTTAACTTTTTTTGTCAGCCCTCGTATACAGCCTCTTGTAACAAAATATGAAGTATTTGACTTTTTTGTACAAAAAACGTATAATTATTGGAATATGGCTAAAATCAACCGTTGGGGAGATATTTTTGATTTTATAAATTTGTATTTCGGATAATACCTCCAGGAACATTAACGTCCAAAACGGACATGTTTGTTAATAAATAATTCAGAACTCGTTGCCTCACAGCATTTATACTACGGATATGTGCCAATCGGTAACAAATATTTTAAAATAAATAGTGTCTATTTATTGGCGTATTATTTTAGGGTGCATGAATACACTTGTAACTTCTATAAAAAATAAATCTGTTTTGCGAAAATAACAAGAAAAAATAATTTTTGCAAAATACATATTTATTATCAGTTTAACAGCAAATATTTGAAGAAAAGAACAAAGCTAGAAAAACCAAGAGTCACATAAAATAATAAATACATACCTAATCAAAAATAACAACTAACTAACAATTAAAAATAAAAGATATCTTAAAGGTTGTTTTCGAAGTAGTTTCCATTTTCTTGAAAACATAGTCTAATTCTACTATTGAAATTACAACGTATCCCTGCAATAATATTTCTGTCGTTTTTTACTTCAGCTGCTACAAAAATTCTTTGACCAAGCATTTCCACACTATATCAATAGGGTTGAAATAAACAGTATTTAATCCCATAAAAAAACATGGGTGTGAAGTCTGGTAATCGTGCAGGCCATTTGACGGATGCATCATTCCCTGGACCTATCCATCTCCAAGGAAAATTTAAATTTAACAATCGCTTAAGAGTTAATGTACTATGGGTAGCACCATCGTGCGCGTACCATGTTTTCACGGACAGCAAGTGGCACCTTTTCAAGAAATATTGGGAGTTGCTCATTTAAAAATCTCAGGTATTCTTCTGCATCGAGATTTCGAGGAAGAATAAACGGACCAATAAGATAATCTCCTACAATTCCTACCCATACGTTTAAACAAAAATTATGCTGATATCTCGATTTACAAACTTGGTGGGGCTTATAAAATAAAAAATATCCCAACGGTTGACTTTAGCTATTTTCGATAAGTATACTTTTTTTGTTAAAAAAGGTCAAATATTTCATATTTTGTTACTAAAAGTATACGAGGGCTGATAAAGAGTTAATACATATACAATATTTAATGCATAACATTGCCTGCAGAGGGAGCCCTGCATGCGACATGCGACATCCAAAACTGATTATTATATTATTTTTCCGACCCTGCAAAAATCTCTAGCTAGAAAATTTGAAACATGTCCGACTAAAACTTTAGAAATTATTAAGAAGAAAGAAAAACCAATCATCGAAACCGTACGACACTAATATTTTACAAGGGTTTTCTATTTATTTTAGACATTGCATAACAATATTGATGAAGTTTTTTTTTTACTAAATATCGTACCAGCTGTGATTATTATCTACGTGCAATCCTAAACTTGATGGAGGTTATTTGCATATTACCAACCAAAAATTTAAGAGAATCCTCACGATTTGTTTTTAAGTATTGAAAACTGATACATTCAGTTTTTGTTAGATTAACTAATCATCCATTTTTTTTACATCAATTTACTAAACTTTAGACAAGATCTTTGGTAAATATATGCAGTTCATCATAGTTCGCAGCTAAGTTCACTGCGGAAGTTCCATCAGCAAAAAGAGTAATAATAATATAAATAAATCATTTGTAAAAAGTATAAAAAGTAATAGTCCCAGAATCGATCCTTGGGAAACTTCACTGGAGCATCTTAGAAGTGCCATTTTTTAATTTTACGAGCACTGCTCTATATATGACAGATAATAATTTATCACCCAATCAAGAAATAATCCCCGAAAGCCAAGATTAAACAATTTAAATTTAATAAATTGAAATTTGAAATAATTGAATGCGTAAGATGTATCAAAAAACAAACCCGCCACATGTTTACTAGCATTCAATTGCTGATTGCACGAAACATATGTTGAGAATTATTAAATATTGAATGTACCTATATAGGTAAAGGCTAAACAATTCTAGGATTCACTGTTTTTTTAAAAACACGCTTAGAATAGATATAGGTTTATAATTAGCTATTATTTCAACAACAACCCTTTTTATATAAACTGCTGCAGTTTTAAAATAGAAGGAAATTTGCCAGTGATGACTCACAAATTGATTAACTCTGCTAAATGCCACAGGACTAACGAAATTTAAAATTTTTGTGGTGAAGTATTTAAACCATATGAATTTTTATTCTTCAAATTGTTCACCATCTAATCTGATAAATATGGCAGTCTTGTGAAACATGTTAGAAATTGTAGGTACATTAGCATGGCCGCTCTTGAGCTGCCATAAATGCCATAATATTGGTTTAATAAATTATTTATCGGTTATACTGGCAAATACAATATGGATTCTTATTTATTTATTTCTTTATTAATTTCAGACACTTTTAGATTTATTGTTGGATTTATCAGTTAATGACTGGTAGAAATTAGCTTTACAATCAGAATTCGTTTACCTGTTTGCATAACGACTTCTGCTTGCATTATTAATTTTTAGAGTAAGCTTACTCTATGTATTCCCTTATTCCTTTAACGATGCTAATACATACAATTACTCTGTTGCCATTGTTAATGGATTTGCCTCTCAGGGATTTTAGTGCTACAGTTAATGAATGTTTAAAAATTGACACCTTTACCGAAATTGACGTAGTCAATTCTATAAATAAATTAAAAAATTAAATGACATCTAGCCATGACCAATTGTTCTGCAGTTGTAGCTAATCCACTTTTAGTAATATGTATTTAAATAAGCTTTGTCTACAAGAACTTTTCCACATTGTTGGAAGCTTGCAAGAGTATGTCCCGTTTTGAAAAGTGGAGATAAGTCTGATATATGCAATTACAGACCTATAACAATTTATCAAACTTTGCAAAGGTCTTGGAGACTGCTATGTATAATAGTATCTCACTTATTAGACATTATATGTTCCAATTTCAATACGGATTAATAAATCACAGATCAACAGCATCTAATTTAATTACAGTGACTTAGTTTATATCTCAGACATTGGATGCACACAGTCAAGTTGATGTGATATACACGAACTTCTCAAAGACCTATGATCGAATACAATATGAAATTTTACTGAAAAAACTCGAATTATTTGGCTTTAGTTTACCGTTATTAAAGTTTTTTTAAAGTTATTTGTATGACAGATTGTAATACGTCGCATACAATGGTTTTACATCAAATTGATATCTTTCAACTTCAGGTGTGCCACAAGGGTCAAATCTTGGACCACTGCTGTTTAAAATACAGGGTGTCCCAGTGTCAGTATACAAAAATTTACCAGGGGGTAGACCAGGCCAAAATAAGAATAAAATTCTTATAAAATATTTTACTCCCATGCACCCTCACGGAGTTACAGGGTGTCGTTTAGAAAAAAATAATAACAACTTTCCGCAATAACTCAAAAACCCGTTCAGGGATTTAAGTAATTTTTGGGTGAAGTGTATATCTATTAAAGGTCATTTAAACTACATGGTGCTGATTTCGATCTGACGCCAGGGGCGGCCTAGGCCAACTTTTCCTCAAGGTTATGTCTTCATAACTTTTGCATATCCTAGTTTTATGTAATTGGATTACGTTTTTCTGAATCTGCAATCGATTCTGAACAAAAAATGTGCTCTTGTTTCATAGCTCAAAAATGAACCGTTTTCGAGTAAATTGGGTCTAAGTTATCGACTGCATTAGTTCGTAGAAAAATGCATGTGAAGATTTTATTTCTTGTTATCTAGTAGGTACCTGTCATTATAAAAAACAAACTTGTTTACCGTTGAGGTACAGTTTCCCATGAATATGAAGAAACTAAACAAGTTTTCTATGAATTATTTAATATTTGGTTACGTATAGGAGAACTGAAAATAAAATTGAAAATTATGTAACAGAAACGAAATTATGTCAGCAAAATGACAATATTAATAATAAAAAATAGAAAATAATTATTTTAATAAATGCTCGAAATACTGCCCATTTACTTCAATGCATGCCCGACATCGTTTGACCAAGGAATTGTAATCCATTCGCAAATCAACGGTTGCTTGAATTTGCTCGGTGGTTACATTAATTTTTTTAATCGTGTCTCGTGTTACTGGGTTTGGCATACACCAGTTGTTTCATATGACCACAGTAAAAAAAATCAAACGGGTTGAGGTCAGGGAACCTGGGAGGCCACATAATAGGTCCATTTTTCCGAATTCAGCGTTCTGGAAAATGTAAATCGAACCACTCCGATACATGTCTTTTGTTACGAGTAGGTGCTCCATCTTGTTGGCAGTACATTTGATTTCGCTAGCTAGCTAAGAGAACGTCATCTAGTACGTCATCAACAATATTCGCTAAAAAATCTGTGTATCTCTCTGAATTCAAACGGTATACAGTAATTTGAGGAGGCAGAATGACTCCGTTGAAGATTCCTCCCCAGACATTTATGGAGAATCTTCTTTGAAACGCGGAGGGTCGTATCACATGCGGATTTTCAATGGATCAGATGTGAAAATTTTTTTAATTATTTATAGCATTTCTCCTAAAGATAGTTTCACCACCCCACAACATCTTTTGATGGAAATGTTCGCCATTATCGATATTTTCTAACAACAACCCGCAAAATTGTAACCTTTTTTCGGAATCACCAGGATGCAAAATTTGTACTTTATGTAGGTGGTATGGGTGTAGTTCTTCTCGGTTTAAAATTCTCCAGACGTTACTTCGTGGAATACCTACTTGCGTTAATATTCTTTGGACACTGGTGGAAGGATCATCAATAACAGCAGCATTCTGTATTTCCAATTTTAACATTCCCGGTCTCACGGACTCTTTGGAAAACTCGTTGGAATACGTGCTGTGAAGGTTGCCTTCTATTTGGAAACCTGTGTAGATATTCTCGTGAGGCCACTAATAAATTTCCATAATAATTTTATAATCTTGTTGCTTTGTAAATTTAATTTCTAGTAACTTCGAGTACTGTAATTAATTTTGACATGTACGCTTGTAAACAACTTTGTTTTTTTATAATGACAGGTACCTACTAGATAACAAGAAATAAAATCTTCACATGCATTTTTCTACGAACTAATGCAGTCGATAACTTAGACCCAATTTACTCGAAAACGGTTCATTTGGTTTTCGGTTTTGAGCTATGAAACAAGAGCACATATTTTGTTCAGAATTGATTGCAGATTCAGGAAAACGTAATCAAATTACATAAAACTAGGATATGAAAAAGTTATGAAGACATAACCTTGAGGACAAGTTGGCCTAGGCCGCCCCTGGCATCAGATCAAAATAATCACCATGTAGTTTTAATGACCTTTAATAGATGTACACCACCCAAAAATTACATAATTCCCTGGAAGGGTTTTTGAGTTATTGCGAAAAGTTGTTATTATTTTTTTCTAAACAACACCCTGTAACTCCGTGAGAGTGCATGACAGAAAAATATTTTATAACAATTTTAATCTTATTTTGGGTCCGGTCTACCCCCTGGTAAATTTTTGTACGCTGACACTGGGACACCCTGTATTTATAATTAATTTTGTTGATTTCATCGACTGTAATCGACTTTTATAAACAGACGATTTGGAAATTTATAACTCCATAATATACACACATGAAGACTGTGGTGTATTGCAACATAAATTATCTGAACGGTTTAATATTAAAAACCTGGCATTAGATATATCGAAGTGTAAACTAGTCACATATACAAGAAAGAAAAACCCAATGCTGCTCACATATACACATATACAGGGTCGGAAAGTCCCCATGGTTCATCGGCCGTTACGTGAGAGCGATAAAGTAAGGCATAGAAATCCATGCGATAGAGAAGGATGGCTATAATGAAGGTGAATCATAGTCACCGCCCGTTTCCCCCTTCCACAAATAAGATCCACTTCCACTTGTAATTCAGCGACCGGTGGTCATCTTTGTTTTCGTCGATTGCCTTTTATGTAATAGATGTCACTACTTATACAATTCCGACTTCGTATTCCGATATGTTAATACAATCCGTTAACAGAGGGCAGCCCTAGAAAGAGTGATGCCAGATCTACAGATTTTTTTGGAATTGGGGAAATAGGGAATTTTGCTTTATTTCTTGGGATTTTTAAGTCATTTTAAAAAGTATACTTAAATAACAACTAAATGAACTTTAAATACAGCTGATCACTATACTCCATTTGAATAACTTCTCAGTAGGGGAAACAAGGTCACTACATTTACAAACAGAGGTATCTACTAGCTACTGTAAAAAGTTTTCTTTGTTACGCGTTGTGCTGCCCTCTGTCCTTGCTATTATATAATAATGATGATGATAATGATAAAGATAATGATAATGATAATGATAATGATAATGATAATGATAATGATAGTGATAATGATAATGATAATGATAAAGATAATGATAATGATAATGACTTACGCTATAAAAACATTTTATTTTATTAATCTGAGTAGTACGGATCCTGGAAATCGATAAAATCAAATTTTCCGCATTTCTGGTATTATATGAATGTACGTCTGAATGTTTTGAAAATTAATCTAGTCCACGGTGTATCTGCAGCAGAGACTGAAAAATATATATACTTGGTAGAGGCATAATACGAAATTTTTTAAACAGTGGTAAGCAAGGGGTTCCACAAGGGGCACCCTCGATAAAACGGACCGCTGCCTTTTGTAAAACGAATATCTTACTCGCAGCGTTTGAGTTGCCCCATAACGTAATACCATATGTTAAGTGACTGTGAANGTGACATCTATTAAAGAAAAGCCAAACGACGAAAATAAAGATGACTACCGGTCGCTGAATTACAAGTGGAAGTGGATCTTATTTGTGGAAGGGCGAAACGGGCACTGACTATAAGACGCCTTCATTATAGCCATCCTTCTCTATCGCACGGATTTCTATGACTTACTTTATCGCTCTCACGTAACGGCCGATGAACCATGGGGACTTTCCGACCCTGTACACATATGAAGTTCAATTGAGAAGATACGAAACAGTTAAAGATTTAGGTCATTGACACCAAGTTGTCTTTTAATCAGCATATATGTGACTTGTTGAGCAGAAGTATTAAAGTCTAATCAAAATCTGTATTCGCTAAAGCATCGGAAAACTGTTGAAAATTATAATTAGATACCATTAGAGCTAAGGCGAAACATGGTTTTTGGCGCACTGGTCTTGGACTTTCTAGCTCATCGTAAATTCTCAAATAAATTAACCCATGACATTCGTGTTGCTAGGCAAAATTTTGAGAATAACCTTGTGGAGAACGGTCCAAAAGCATTATATTCTAGATGTCAACTGCAGACTGCTGTCAATACTACTATGGCCAAAAAGTGTGATGGATCTATCTCTGTTAGTGATCTAGAAGCTGCTGAAGTGCTCTCAAACATGTTCCAGTCAGTATTTTGTGTTGAACCTTTACCAAATCCACACGTTGAAAATTCTTTAGAAAATATCTTCATTTCTGAAGAGGTGGTATTAAAACATCTAAAACCGCTCCTTACTAACTCCTCTCCAGGCCCAGTTGAGACACCTGCAAATATATTAAAGATCTCTGCAACAGTCCTTGCGAAGCCTCCTTGGTTTATAATGCAAACATCTTTAAGAACAGCCCAGCTATATGGCTTACTGCATCAGTAACCCCAATTTTTAAAAAAGGTCGCAAATAATTACAGACCAATAAGTTTAACATCTGTCTGCGTAAAAACTTTGGAACGTATAATAAAGGAGGAACTTCTCAGCTACTTACTTGCCCACAACATTATCCATGATACACCGCATGAGACCGTTCTACCTTCACGAACCTTTTATCGTCTGTGAACTCGTGGACACTATGGATAAATAAGGGATTTCCAGTCGACTTTCTTTATTTTGATTTTGCCAAGGCGTTTGATAGAGTCCCGAAAAACATGCTATTGTACAAATTAGAACATAATGGAATACAGGGTCCATTACTTGCCTGGATAGTTTCCTCACAAATCGAACGTTTTCAGTACGAGTTAGCAAATCGCATTCGGAATCTCAAGTAATTCTTTCTGGGGTACCTACCACAAGATTCTGTTCTGGGACCAGTCCTATTTTTGGTATATACAGCCGACCTCTCGCTAAAGCTCAAATCGCATCATGGTGATGATACTTAGATATTTGGAAATGCACTGCAAGATCATCGGACTCTACAAGATAATATTATTTCCATCGAGCACTGGTGCTATGATTGGCTCAACCCACTGAATTTAAATAAGTGTACTGTTATACATAGTACAAATAACCCCAAGTCAACATATGCTTTCGGTCAAGGTCAACTTATAGCAACTGTCGAAAACCAGATTGATTTGGGCGTAGTAATTCCAGTTTCAATTGGTCTGAACATATTTCCACCGTTGTGAAAAAAGCCAACTCCGTGTCTTATCTTTTAAATAAGTCTTTCCAGAGCTCAAACGATAAAGCCTTCTTAAAATCATATATTCGTCCGTATCTGGAATACTGTGTGAACATATGATCCCCTTACCTGGTAAAAGATATAAATCTGATAGAGAGCGTGCAGAGAAGATTCACAAAATGGATCCCCAAATTTAGAACACTTCCATATCATCACCATTTGGATAATTTGAAAATTACTTGTACTAATGTGAGACGTCTACGTGGTAATCTTATCTAAATGTACAAGATTCTAAAAAATCATTGCAGTTTAACTTTCGTAGACTTATTTAGGTTAAATTTGGATGAACGTTTATATGGTCATCAGTTCAAATTCTCGAGAGAAAACTTCAAAACATCTTTGAGTCAAAATTTCTTCCCAAATAGAGACCTTTATCTGTTGTTACTGCCCTATCGGTCAACTCTTTCAAAAACAGATTGGATGCATGGATGTCATCAGAATTTTTACAATGAGTGCGCACCTAGTGTATTTTCGTGTGCAGTTTAGGGCCTCTTCCGCTAGTTAGCTGTGATTTGTATTGTTATTTTAATATTCTGTTAACATACTTATTTGTCTTTTTCTTTTATGTTATGTTAGCTATTTATTTTACTCTTACTTTAAAAGCTGTTTACTGTCATTTTGTACATTTTATTGGACTAATTTTGCCTCTGTCCTTGCTATTATATAATAATGATAATGATAATGATAATGATAATGATAATGATAATGATAATGATAATGATAATGATAAT
>NW_019416291.1:1100840-1111392 GCF_000390285.2 Anoplophora glabripennis
TTTATTTATTTATTTTTAACGACCACATTACATACAATAAAAGTATATTTGAAGTCACTGTTACATTAAATGATCATTGTTAGAATTCAACAGTTGAAATAATCACTTACGCTATAAAAACATTTATCCAATAAAAAGTTTTTACTTAACCTACGAAATTTATTAAAACTTAAACTAGTAACATTAACACCATTAAAACATTTCACGAAGTGGTTATATAATTCAATATTTAATTTATTAATCTGAGTAGTACGGATCCTAGAAAACGATAAAATCAAATTTTCCGCATTTCTGGTATTATAAGAATGTACGTCTGAATGTTTTGAAAATTTATCTAGTTCACGGTGTATCTGCAGCAGAGACTGGAAAATATATATACTTGGTAGAGGCATAATACAAAATTTTTTAAACAGTGGTAAGCAAGGGGTTCCATAAGGGGCACCATCGATAAAACGGACCGCTGCCTTTTGTAAAACGAATATCTTACTCGCAGCGTTTGAGTTGCCCCATAACGTAATACCATATGTTAAGTGACTGTGAACAATTGCAAAATATACCGTTCGTAATACATTACTTGAGAGGAAACGTCCCAACTGCCTCAGACAGAATATTTGAGATGACAACTTTGAGCTAAGGTGATGTACGTGAGATGACCATTCCAATCTACTATCAAGTGTTATACCAAGAACTTTGCAATCAGATTTATGAAGGCATTTGTCGGTGCTAAATGTAATATTTTGGGTTTTGGACTCATTGAGTTTTAATTTGTTTGAACAAAACCAATTTTTAGCAAGTTGTAGACTGCCCAAACTTAAGTCGTTACCTTTTGTAATTAGCGTAGTGTCATCTGCAAATATAAAACAGGAGGCGTCCCCCACACAGTAAGGCAAGTCATTTATATATAAAAGAAACAAAATGGGTCCCAGGACAGAACCCTGGGGAACACCATTTTGAACGGGGAGCAAGCTAGAGTCATAACCATTTAAACATACATACTGTTGCCTGTTGGTCAGGTAGGAAGTAAGTAATTCAAGCATACCATCTCTGATCCCGTAATATTCCAACTTAAGTAACAAAATGTCTACGTTAACACAATCAAAAGCTTTTGAGAGGTCACACATCGAAGCATTCGATTGGACACCCTCATCAAAACCCTGTACTATAGCATCAATCATTGCCAATAATGCTTTAAGAGTAGATCTACCATTTCTGAAACCAAATTGGGAATCCGAGAAAATATGCTTACTTTCACAGTAACTAACTAATCTATGTTTTATGATTAACTCAAAAAGTTTACTAATAACAGGTACAGTAGCTATAGGCCTAAAGTTATCTGGACAATTCCTGTCGCCTTTTTTATGCAAGGGGAGGATTTTAGAAATTTTAAATGACTCCGGCCATACTCCTTCGTTGACACATTTATTAAATAGTACGGTCAGGGGTTCAATTAACGATTCCAGAGATGCCTTAATCATAAAACTATTTAAACAATAGTAGTCTAGACTAGCTGAATCTTTTAAATTAGATATTGCATCCTTTACTTCACGGTCAGTGATAGAAAGCATAAAAAAAGAAAAAGGCGGTTTTGGAGCCTTAGATAAAAAATGTCTTGGATCAATAACAGTATCATCAATTGATTGAAGAATTAAGTTGCAAATATTAGAAAAATACACATTGAAATCATCAGAAGATATAACATTTGAACTAAGAACTGATCTATCAGTTTTTCTTTCATTATTTACTATGTTCCATATTGTTTTAACTTTATTATTAGAATTACAAATATCATTACAGTAAGTATTACGTTTTTCATATTTTAAAGCTTTTTTATATGTTTTTCTGATATCACAGTATGTCGTCCAAGTATCAACCGATTTTTCATTGTCAAAAACAGCCCTAGCATGATATAATTCACGACGCAACTCACGGAGTCTGTCATTGAACCATCTGATTCCCTTCGACCTAGTTTGTACAGATTTCAAAGGGAAAACAGTATCTGCAATATTACATAAAGTGTCTAAAATAATATTAGCGCTATCAGAACAGTTATAATTAAAAATGTTATGGTCCCATTTTATTTCACCCACCTTTCTCGCAAATACATAAATATTATTTCTAGAGATAATTCTAGTTTTACCAGAAGTATTGCTAGTGCTTTCCGTACCTGTATGAACGTTAACGAAAATTCCAAGATGATCTGCCAAATGGGGGTTACATGTACCAAAAGTTAATCTATCGGATTCAAAATTTGTCATAATATTGTCCAAACAGGAACTGCTACCCGCAACAATTCTAGTAGGTTCCTTAATTAGGTATGAAATTCCAAACATAGATAAAGTATTACATATATCTCTGCTATGCATAGTACTGGCATCAAGGTCCAAGTTTATATCTCCCAGTATTATTATATGTCTATATTTGCATAACAAACAATCTATAAGTTTTTCAAAGCAGCGTTTAAACAAAATTCTATTGCCTGACGTAGATGATCTGTATAGACTTACGATTACAGTATTTTTATTGACAATCTCCGCAGCACAAAACTCTGCATGAACATGAAGCATGAAGAGAGGCAAAAGTCTGCAACATTTACAGATTTAAGAAAAACATTGGAATTGGAAAAAATTGCCACTCCACCATGTTGGTTCTTATTAGGACGACAATAACAGGAGATTAGTTCATAATTTTTTATGTTGATATTTGATAAATGATTTTTATGCAACCAATGTTCTAAAATACAGAGAATATCAAATGAGTTTTCATACAAAAATTAATCTAACTCATCATTTTTTTTAGCTAAGCTTTGGACATTACCAAGAATAGAAAAGGAGTGCCTACTAATTTTGCTTTCTTGGAACCGTGGAAATTCGGGATCTTCTCGACGGAAAAAATCAGTTCACTAAAATATCCTTCGGCCAGATTTCTTGATTTCATCTTCATCTTCATCTTCATCTAGTGGTTGGTCCTTTAAAAAGTCCCATAGCACTGCGGCCTAATTAGGCCTATTGTACGTCCCACTACTAGTCCTATTCAGCAAGTAGATTTGTCCTTTTTACAAAGTCCAAAAGCTTCCTTGCTGACACTTCTCTCAATTCCTTGGGTTCCAAATAGGGTCTCCCAAGGAGNTTACATATATCTCTGCTATGCATAGTACTGGCATCAAGGTCCAAGTTTATATCTCCCAGTATTATTATATGTCTATATTTGCATAACAAACAATCTATAAGTTTTTCAAAGCAGCGTTTAAACAAAATTATATCCCCTGACGTAGATGATCTGTATAGACTTACGATTACAGTATTTTTATTGACAATCTCCGCAGCACAAAACTCTGCATGAACAGAGAGGCAAAAGTCTTCAACATTTACAGATTTAAGAAAAACATTGGAATTGGAAAAAATTGCCACTCCACCATGTTGGTTCTTATTAGGACGACAATAACAGGAGATTAGTTCATATTTTTTTATGTTGATACTTGATAAATGATTTTTATGCAACCAATGTTCTGAAATACAGAGAATATCAAATGAGTTTTCATATAAAAATAAATCTAACTCATCAATTTTATTAACTAAACTTTGGACATTAATACCAAGAATAGAAAAGGAGTGCCTACTAATTTTGCTTTCTTGGAACCGTGGAAATTCGGGATCTTCTCGACGGAAAAAACCAGTTCACTAAAATATCCTTCGGCCAGATTTCTTGATTCAGGATGAGTTGAGCTTCAGACGTAGGTACAGATACTTTAAAAGATGAGTAATTGCTGGGGCTCCTTGATGATAACCCCATAACTTTCACTCCAGGTAAAAATTGTTTTAAGTAATCCACAAGGATATTTTCAGTAACTGATGGATCAAGGTTTGTTACGGGCAAATGTCGAAGAGCAACGGCTAGAGCTGCCGCTTTCAGAGGATAGTTTTCAGTGTCAGACAAATTGCCTACTAAAATACTTCTTGATTTAGGTTTCGGCGTACTTCCTTTTAAGCGAGTAGGATCATCTCTATTATCTTCAACATCATTAGTCAAATTTATAATATTTTCGCACACACGATTGGCAAGAACATTATGTACTGCTCCTGAAACGGACGAACCCGTGATGGCAGGAACCGCATTATTTACTACCCGAATATTATTATTAGGAGGTTTCTGCTTTTTATTGGTAGCATTAACGGACGGTTTCTTCGTTTTAGTCCCTGTATTGGGATGTACGGAATCAGTAATTTGCGTAGACGATGCAGGTTCTTTAAGATTGAGATTAGAAGAATTCTCAAAGCCTTTTATATAATTTATGAGAACTATTTTGTCATTTAAAGCTTCTATAGCAATATTCTGATAACATCCCCAAGTTCATTCATAGCAAGTGTAAACAAAATCAGAGGAAGATAGATCATTATAAAAAATGTAAAAAATTTGCCTTATTTGAAAATAAATTATTTTTTCCAATAGTTCAAAATATACGTATTATTTTTTTATTTGTTCATTATTCTATTAAATTACACTTCTTGAAAAAGTTAACGATAAAAATGATATTACGAAAATAATTTGAATTTTATAAAGAATTCTGAATTTCAGATATTTAACAAAACAGAGGCCACTTAAATTCCTCATATTAAATTATCACTATATGATTTGTTAATTTTATTTGCTGTATCGATTTTCAATAACGAGAGTTAATAATTTTTGCAGTTATAACAAAACTCTTTATTTTTCCGTGGTACTTTAGTTCCATTATCATTTAGCGCAGGAGGCGCCTGTTGATGTAAAGCGGATTTGCATTGATATATGAAAACAAACGAAGACATATCGTTGGGATCATAGTTAATGATGTTTCAATCGTATTAGAATTCGCTAAAGGCTTTACAGCACCACGGGAGTTGTTGTCCTGAAAACCACCCCATGCTGAGTTGACGTTTGCAGGGATTTGAAAGTGAAGTATATAAACCTTATACGATCCTGGAGATTTCACTGTTCAGCTCAGTCAGGTTCCGGTAAACAATGGCAAAAGTTACCCTTCTTTCGTTTATGGTATTCCTTACTTTGGCGCTGTATTTTAATGGGGTACTAACGGCAAACAGCGATGAATTGATTGATGCTAAGCGAAGAGACGGTGAAAAGAAATATTCCCCTCTTTGGTTTGGACCAAGAATTGGAAGAAGGAAACGCAATCCAACTGAAAATATTTTCAAAACTTTAGATAGAGAAGATTTGGACGCATACGCTCTGAAAAATCCATGGCCTCTTATGACCTTCAATAATGGTGAGATTATTTTCTATAAAAGACCAATTTCTAAACTTTACATTCCATTATTCAATCAGTTTTTTTCTTTATCCTGACAATTTAACTACTATTTCATAAAACTGAATAAAAAATACCTGCTCATATGTAATTTGTGCTGCCTATATGTGGAATAACATAAAGTATCATACTTCATAGTTTTTATGTATTTTGATAAGTTTATGAGGTGGTTACTATTATTTTGCAATAAAAGGTTTTAATTATTACTTATTTACTATTTCAGATATAAAAGTAGTTTTAAAATTACAATTTAATATTAAGTTTAATTAAGTTATTGCAGTTTAAATCTAATGAATTAATGAATATAATGTTCAATAGACAGAGTGACATGTCATTTTTATTGTCTTATTTTCAAAATTATTACACAAAAATATCAAGTCTACGGTTAGTTCAGAGCTCAAATCACTTGTAGTTCGATATATCAAAAGAGATTGTATTTTTTTAGCATGATCCAAAAAGACCTTCGTCAGTAGGGCACGAATGAACAAAAATGTACGTATTTGTAGGTATAGATAACTTTTTTTATTCAAAGAGAAAATTAGAAGCACCACAATTTTTAATCGGCACTAGGCGAATAAATAATACTTATTTAATAAAATGTGACATGCTCCTAACAAATTCTGAGCACAGTTATAATTGTTGTACTTTTCAAATTAGACGATGTTGAAAAAATGTATGCCATCTCAGCGAAATCTCCCGTGCATAAAAAATTTATCAATTTTGATTTGTGGGTTTGTGCAATTTACAGTTATCATATACAGAGTGTTTATTAAGCACTTGTACAAACCTTGTCTAATTTTAAGATAAAAAGTTCATATAAACATGGGTCGACAACGGTTTTGTTCTTGAGATACAGGGCATTCTAAAAAATTTTTTTGTTTGGTCATTTTCATTGTAAATGTTTATTTACAATGAATGTAAAAATAAAATATAAAATTTATAATAATATAAAAAAAAATATGTTAAAAATCAAAATTTATTACATTTTTAAACGGTTCTGTAAACTCTAAAGCATACTACAAAAAAATGTATATTTGTCGAAATTCGGTAGCATGTACTTACCATTTTCGAGAAAAATTAAGTTGCATTTTTTTTGCTCATATAAAGCGGCATAACAAAATATTAAATTGAAAGAGGACTTTACCATTGAATGGGTTGAAGACATTTAGCTACCAACAGTATTTGCATTTAAGACTATAATTTTAATTTCTTACGAATCACATTAAACAGTTAAATTGTAAAACATATTATTAATTAAAAAAAAACTAAATTTATTTTGAGTTTTAGATTGTTGTAAACTAACATTTAAAAAAGTAAATCAAAATCAGGAAACGCCATATTTCCTTTCAACACCACAATTCATAGTTTTTATATTGTCTTTTATTTTCTAATACTTAATTTGTCGTTAATTTTACAGTACCTTATAGAATAATACACTAGAACAATCATTTATTTACACAACACAATAAATCACGTAAAACGACGCCAATGCTCAACGCGCGGGATAACAAACGACAAACAGGTTCATAAAATGGCTAAAATGCTTTTGTAACTACGCCACTTTGTGCCCATACCAAAAGTGGGGGGTGCCTGCACCGATCTGCGCGAATACCCCCACCACGCCAACTTATAATTCTGGTTGTTTTATCTTCTGTGGTATAACCCTGTATGTGGCGCCCTCTAACATTAAATAAAACTTAAGTAAATATTTGAGTTTCTCATCATCGATACTAGCAGCCTCCCGAATTTCGTCAAATGGCCATGTTATTGAACAAAAATATAATCAAAATACCAAACAAAAATTCAGCCTTTAAAGTTTATACAAGTACTTAATAAACACCCTCTATAATTCCCCTATGGAATTATCAAATAATGTCTAACTTTGAGGATTTTATAAAAATTAAACAATTAGTTGCTGTTGATTAAAACCCGCAATAAATATTGAAGTATCATTTGTCAGACGAATTTAATTTTCATCAGTTTTGTTAAATTGTTATAATTCCTGTTTTCGTCTACATTTTCTATTTTCTATAATCATTTTCATCTGTATTACTAAATAATGATTTCCTGCTGCAGGTAAAAGACAAATGGACTTTACACCTAGATTAGGACGGGACTCTATGGAAGACCAAGAAGAAAGACCAGACTACGAAGAATTCACACATAAACCTTTGCCACCACGTGTCGGACGACGATATTCACCATACTCGCCAAGATTAGGAAGGGAAAATGAAATTTTACTTCAGTAATAATAATGGTTAATGTTTTGTATCCTGAAACTTAATCGAATAAAATTTTGAAATCAACAAGCATTTGAATAAGAGTTTTCAATAAGTACCCTAATTTTCATTTTTTTTTAAATATATACTTATTAGTATATATACTAGTTATACTTAGACATCAATTTTAGTATTGATTTTTTATTATTATTTACCACTAGCTGTTTTGCTGATATAATTCAATGTTATATTAGTTGGACATACAGCCGGTTAGAGTACCTAGTTGTTTCCCGCAATATCAGCAGTTAGGAATTTTATCTGTAGTGTTAGATATCTTTTGCATAACTAGATTTCTAGTATCCACGTACATTGTTTGACTTCATTCAATAAGATCTTCTAGATAAAATTTTTGAATCTGTTTGAATTAGCTAAATATCTTTAAAATAAAGTAAAAATATACATATCTATAGGCTGAAAATAAACTAAGATTTAGTAAAATTTTTACTCTCAGTATACCTTCCTTAAAAAAATTATCTGACTTATTTTTTTTTAAGATAACTTCGTTTCTTATAAAGATTTCAATTAAATTTTAAATTTTACATGAGGTGGTTTTTGGGATAACTGAGCTATTTACCTGATTTTTATCTAAAACCTAGCGATCGCTAAGAACGTTTTTTGTTTTTTTTTATATTTTGTTTGTAGAGATTTAGAAAAAATCATCAGTTTTAAAATACAGTCGCAAACTAAAATCTGAAATTATTTAAGCAAATAGTTTTTTATGAATATTATATTTAGGTAACTAAAATTGCTGCTCGAGTCCAATGAAAACCCAATATAAGAAG
The DNA here is from genome assembly GCF_000390285.2 of Anoplophora glabripennis. Classification (NCBI taxonomy): domain Eukaryota; kingdom Metazoa; phylum Arthropoda; class Insecta; order Coleoptera; family Cerambycidae; genus Anoplophora; species Anoplophora glabripennis. The sequence goes on from NW_019416291.1 coordinate 1,109,198, forward strand.
CTATTAGATTATCGATTGCAATAATCTCACGGAATAATGTTTTTTCCTCATTCCAGTGGAGGCAGTCCAGGATTTTTTTTATCTAAAAAGAATTGCTATGGTGTTTTTGGTTAAAATATAAATTACCATTTTAAGAAATATGAAAAAAATACTTTTGTTCGATAATTTGCACCGTTGCGTTGTTAAAAATATTTGTGTAAAACATTATTTACTTTACGGTGATATGGATGTATTCGAATTTTCGAATACAAATAAAAATATATATATCTTAAGAAAATTGGTAGTGAAATCCTCCCGTATTGAAACTAGCGACAACTAATAAAAAAATTGATAATTTTGGGATAGAATAGATTTTAGCACCAATATAAGTTTTATACATATACAGGGTGGTCCGAATTTTATGCAGGAAACTTCGAGGGCAGATAGATATCTTTAAAATAAAGTAAAAATATACATATCTATAGGCTGAAAATAAACTAAGATTTAGTAAAATTTTTACTCTCAGTATACCTTCCTTAAAAAAATTATCTGACTTATTTTTTTTTAAGATAACTTCGTTTCTTATAAAGATTTCAATTAAATTTTAAATTTTACATGAGGTGGTTTTTGGGATAACTGAGCTATTTACCTGATTTTTATCTAAAACCTAGCGATCGCTAAGAACGTTTTTTGTTTTTTTTTTTTATATTTTGTTTGTAGAGATTTAGAAAAAATCATCAGTTTTAAAATACAGTCGCAAACTAAAATCTGAAATTATTTAAGCAAATAGTTTTTTATGAATATTATATTTAGGTAACTAAAATTGCTGCTCGAGTCCAATGAAAACCCAATATAAGAAGCTATTAGATTATCGATTGCAATAATCTCACGGAATAATGTTTTTTCCTCATTCCAGTGGAGGCAGTCCAGGATTTTTTTTATCTAAAAAGAATTGCAATGGTGTTTTTGGTTAAAATATAAATTACCATTTTAAGAAATATGAAAAAAATACTTTTGTTCGATAATTTGCACCGTTGCGTTGTTAAAAATATTTGTGTAAAACATTATTTACTTTACGGTGATATGGATGTATTCGAATTTTCGAATACAAATAAAAATATATATATCTTAAGAAAATTGGTAGTGAAATCCTCCCGTATTGAAACTAGCGACAACTAATAAAAAAATTGATAATTTTGGGATAGAATAGATTTTAGCACCAATATAAGTTTTATACATATACAGGGTGGTCCGAATTTTATGCAGGAAACTTCGAGGGCAGATAGATATCTTTAAAATAATATGCGTCGTTTGCCTTATAAACATAGGTCTGCAACGGCACCGTTTTAGAGATACAGGGTGTTGAAGTTGTAAAAAAAAATATTTTTTGTTTATATCTCCGGAATACAGGATGCATCTTAAGTGATGACTTTAATTTCAAGAGGTGATTCCTTGTCATATTTTAAGCAAAAAAGTGCATATGAACATCGGTCCGCAAGTGTTTCGTTACCGAGATACAGGGTGTCAAAGTTGGGAAAATAAATCGCATTTTCTTAAATATCTTTCGACTGATTCGAAATAATTTAATGAAATTTCATACACGGGGGTTTTTTGGAATGACAAATTCAAAGCTGTGGTCAATTTAGGTGTATTTTTTTGAGGGCGCCAATAATGAAGTAGCTAGGAGCAACCGTTTCCATGAAAAACGCATTTAAACTTACTTGAGCTGGAAATATCATAAAAATTGAATTAAATCAAATGCTCAAAATGAGAACCGCCACTGTCAATACAAGCATGTAATCTTCTGCTCATCGACTGTCGCACACGTTCCAAAATTCCTGGAGTGTTGCGTATGACATTACAAGAATTTACAATTCTGTTTCTTAAATCATTTTCATCTACAACTGGCGTTGCATAAACAAGCGACTTCAGATGTCCCCAAAAGAAATAGTCCAGAGGATTTAGGTCTGGAGATCGTGCTGGCCACGGCTGAGGTCCTCCCCGACCTATCCATCGCTGAGCAAAAGTGTCATTAAGATGTTGGCGAGCAGCAAGACTGAAATGAGCAGGTGCCCCGTCGTGCATAAACCACATGTCATTTCTGGTTGCTAGTAGTACATCTTCTAACAGACCAGGCAATGTTTCAGCTAGAAACTGTCTGTAAGTCTCACCATTCAGTCGAGGAGGAAGAAAATGCGGTCCGATGACATGATCAC
>NW_019416291.1:1112032-1120183 GCF_000390285.2 Anoplophora glabripennis
TACGCCACTGCATTTTTTACATGTCATTGTAACTGATTTATATTTTAATGCACAAAATACGTAAAAAAGGTGACTTTAATTTTTTCCCTAAGATTCGCCGTTCTCAAGTTATTCATACCAATACAATCCCCTTGTGGCAGACACTTCTAATGATAATATTACAAGAATATTTTTTTGTTTAAAAGTAAGTGCAATTTGTAAGCAGATCAACAAAATTATTTACACTCCTTTCTACACCACCTGTGCGGTAGCGTGCAATATAAACAAAAAATCATTTTTTTTTTATAACCCCAACACCCTGTATCTCCAAAACGGGGCCGTTCCAGACCTATGTTTATAAGGCAAACACATATTATTTTAAAGAGATCTATCTACCCCAGAAGTTTCCTGCATAAAATTCGGACCACCCTGTATACTAATATACAGGGTGTCCCGAAATTTATGCAACAAAATTTGGTCATAGATTCTTAAGACAAATTTAGGGAACCCTTATTTTTTATTTTTGCCAAGTGGCCCCCTCTTTCGGAGTTACAGCCCCCTGAAGTCCGCCCCTAAGAATAATCTTTTTTATATATCTCAGAACCCTGTTGTACGAGAATCACTAAATTTGATATACAGGGGTTTCATGACATGTGGAATCTTATGGTGCTACATTTTTTGGCGGGGAACCCCCTTAAGACAATTGTTCGTGGGCCCCCTTGTCTTTGGAGCCCAAAAAAATTGGTCGCATATTTAAATTTCTTAAAAATTATCAGCCCACTAGAAAGGCATTAAATTTAGAAACTTTTTGTCTCTTTATACTTTTTTCGTAAAACGCAATTTTTTCGAGATGTGGTCGAATGTATATTGTGATTCGCCATTTTTCTCAAAAACATTGCGTTTTACGAAACAAATATCAAGAGACAAAAAATTTTCTAAATACACTGGCTTTCTAGCTAACTAATAATTTAAAAAAAAATCAAATTTGCGACCAAATTTTTCTGGTTCCAAAGACAAGGGGGCCCACGAAAAAGTGTCTTAAGGGGGTTTCTCGCCAAAAAGCGTAGCACTGTGAGATTCCACATGTCATAAAACCCCTGTGTACCAAATTTAGTGATTCTCGTACAACATGGTTTTGAGATATAAAAAAGACTTCTTAGGGGCAAATTTCAGGGGGCTGTAACTCCGAAAGAGAGGGCCAGTTGGCAAAAAGAAAAAATACGGGTTCCCTAAATTTGTCTTAAGAATCTGACCAAATTTTGTTGCACGAATTTCGGGACACCCTGTAATGTATGAGTAAAGTTTAGTACAAGGACTATGGCCTTTAGATTATTGAAATCTGTGTTATCATCAATATCATTTGTTTTATAACCTTTTGGTGCTCTTTCGAGCACTGATCGAAAATATTTATAAGAATTTTAACAGAAAAATAGTATTTCAATACATCTAGTCGTTACTCGACAAAGAAAAATAACTGCTAGGAAATAATTAATTCTGTCCCATGAGGAAATATTATACAGGGTGTTAATGAACTTATGCCAAAAATTTAAATTGGTGAAAAAGGAGCAAAAACTGAGTTAATTGATGTCACAAACTTGTATCGGTAGTTTAAGGTCATAGAGAAAAAGCTAATTAAACATGTGTTTAAAACTGTTTTGGAACTGCTGAAATACCTACATGTATTTTATCGCGGCAAGTACTTACACAAAACTCTGTAACACTTTTTACGAGTTTGTAGGTTTTCTATGAAGCGGGATTGTATTCGAAAGTCAGTTTGTAATACATTGTTGTACCTAGTGATGGCTGTGCTGTTTTTCGAAAGTACATTTAATAGCAGTATTTCCAAGTTTTCTTTTCAAAATGGCGCATTTATTTACCAATCGCAAATATGATATGCTCATAATTTATAGTAAAGCAAACGAAGATGCCCACAGAGCTTGTCAAGTGTACCGTGCATGATATTCTGAATGACGTGTCCCCGCACCGCGAACATTTGTTGCTGTACCGCAAAAAGTTTTGGACACCGGTGAAGTACAACCGCGTCGAGGTCGCGACGGTGGTCCATAGCGACCGCTAAGAATCTTAAATGTCGAGGAGATGATTTTAGATCTCGTCGAAGAAGCACAGCAAGTTAATATTTCGGACACTACGAGAAGCTCAGTTATACCCACTTCATATTCAACGTCTTCAAGCGCTTACTTCTGAGGATTTTCCACTACGTCGAGGTTTTGCAAATGGTTGCTTCAGGAACATGCAAGAAATCCTCAATTTACAGCGCAAATACTTGTTACAGTTGAAACATATTTCAGTCAAAATGGTGTACATAACGTCCACAACACTCACCAATGGACTATCGAAAATCCACACGAAATACGTCACCGTGCCTTTCAGCAACAGTTTTCAGTGAACATGTGGGCCGGTATCATTAATGACACTTTAATAGGACCGTTTTAATTGTCTAGACGCTTAGGCGATGCTTCGTATTTAGATTTTTTGCAAAATCGCTTGCCGGAGTTATTGGAAGACGTGCCATTAAGTATTCGTCAATATATGTGGTTACTGCATGACGGAGCCCCCGCTCACTTTTTTTGCAGAGTGCGCGACTTTCTAAACATTACTTTTCCCGATCGCTGTATAGGTCGCGGCAGCCTAGTCCGGTCCCCGGACCTCACCCCTTTAGAATTTTTTATGTGGGGATATGTGAAAAGTGTTTTGTATTCCATGGAAATTCGTGACATCGTATTGCCGAGCTTGTAATACGATTCGAGAGGACGTGGCAATGTTACAACGCGTGCGACCGAATTGGATACGTCGCGTCGCGCTGAAGTTTGTGTGCAAGCAAATGGTGGGTACATCAAACATTAGCAAGGCATACACATAAAGTTTTATCTACGGGATTTGGACCGCCACGGTTAAAACTGACAGATAAACTGGCTGTTAGTGGTGATTTGTTTACAAGTGTAGATCTGCAGTTTTAATGCGAAGACTAACTGTCAGTTTTTTCTGCGGACTCTTAAAGTAAAAAAGTAAAATAAAATCTGGAGACTTACCTGCTGGTAAGTAAAGACTCCGGGGAAATAATAATAAAATATTAGATTAAATTTGCATAAATATATGATAGAGCGTGCAGTACAAACACCTAAATATATATATAAAATTGTAATTCATATATTTGTTTTAAGATCAAAATATGTCAAGGGAATTTATCGAAGGATTTATCTCCATATACAGGGAACATCCTTGTTTGTGGCAAATAAATTGTAAAGAATACACCAACAAAAATTTGAAGGCAAGCAGGGCTTATGACAATTTAGTTACCTACTGTAAATCAAATGGATATTCGAATGCAAATGTATTAGTAGTATTGTATATATGCTAAAACCGACATTAAAACTTTCAACTCGACGAAAGACCACAGTTTTGATGAACCCGCTTATAAAACTGTCAGATCAAATGCACTAACACATAGTTTTTACCGTAGTTTCAAAGACTAAATGTTTATCTTTATGTGAGAAATGTGTGTTAGTATAGAATATGTGGTTTTAACTGTGGCAGATCAGACCCAAAGATTTACCTGTGCCAGTCCAATCCGGCAGTTTTAACTTTATGTGTATGCCTTGCTATTATCTATGAAAATCAGCAGTTCTCAAAAGGTGGCTCCTTGCAATGTTGAGGTTAGTCAGATTTTAAAATTACATTTTGCTCAACACAAATTTCTATGTTTACTACATTTTGACATAACGGACATGTGGGAAAAATATTTGACATAAGTTCATTAGTACCCTCTATTTTTTCAGATGTAAGAGTACTGCGAAAGTGATGGGATTTTATATTTTTAGTAATTTCAACAGTATGCAACAATAACAAATTCTTAAATTAATTACTTATACATATCGTTATATTTACAAACACGAAAACTGGACGAACTATCTGAAATTTATTATAAACAGCATGAGAACTAATAGGGTTACTTTGCTACTGAGTATTTTGCATTGTGAAAGTTTTCTTTGCACTTCTAGTTTGTTAAGAAGATTCTTCAATGTCTCCCTCAGCAACGTTCAATCAATCCTGTAACGATTTCCAACTGATTATATTCTCAGTATGCTGTGGTCAGATGACCAACAAATAATGGTGGTAAGTTAGAAATTAGTCTATATTTAGTGATTCTTCTGTCGAATGATCTGGTTTTTCCTATCGTTATGCCGTAGCCTATGAATTTGGTTGCCGCCAGTTATAGAATCACCTTGCTCTTGTTGTTCTCGGAAAAGGCTCTGTTGGGGGTGGACCCTAGGCCCGCCATGGTGTTCATTTCGGTTTCTGTTGGCTCTAAAACTGCTACGGACGGAACCATTCCTCAGACAATGGTGATTTCCTCAGACGTTCCGTAGTGACCTTTGCAACTGGTCGCATCCAATGCTTCCAGACGTTCATTGACGGCATCTACAGTGATAACTCTGCAAATGCTTCACTGCAACTGAGGACTAAAGACATTTGATATAGGTTACATCCTACTTACATTTCGTTAACTACAAAAAATAATTTTGGTTTTCGAATGAGATCTACTAATTAAAAGCTTAGATTCTAGTCTAATATAATAAGATATTAAAGCAGACGAAAAATTTAGGTATATAAGTATGTGATCCTAATAAAAATTCAGGTTTTGTAATTTACCATAATCATTAGACATGCTTTATCAGAAGCTTTAAGTATATATTTATTGATTTCTTCGAGTCTTTAATTTGTTGCCTTTTTACTTTCAAGTGATGTGGATTTCAATTTCGATAGCTTCATGTATTAGGTATTTGAAATCTATGTGAATAGATGGAATATAGATTCATCAACCATAGGGTCTTGGTGTTTTTAAAATCTATGTTATATCCTATTTCTAGATGGTGTTTGGCCAAAGAAAATGTTGGATCCAATTTTCTGCCTGACGAGGCGGTGTTCTATTATGAATTCGCCTATTTGTTTGCCCTACATATGTTTTAGTAGAATCTGAACACGGAATTTCGACCACTTCATCGTTGAACACAGCGACAGAATGTATGCTAGAAAAAACTCTAATTTTTGTATGTTCATTCATATTTTTGTCTTTGTTTTCTTTAAGAAAATTTAATGTGAAGGTATGCGTCTTTTTGCCAGTTCTCGGTAGATACAAAATATGTGCAGTTTGGAATTCCAGCAAATTAAATTTACGACACAAATTTTCATGGAGTCCTTAGGGACTAACAAAACTGATACATTACATCCTTTTTACATTTGAAATTTTCTTTCGATTTTTTAACGATCGGCGGAAAAGTATGGTAGGAAAAGCCACATTCTCCGACAAAATATGTGTCACAGTCATCCGGAAACGTCAGTTTTTTTTTGTACTAGGTACACAATATATTACAGGTCTACAGCAAATAAAATGTTTTGGAAAAACTATATCTTAATACTATCTCTGCCATTGTGAATGAGAAAAAAATATTTTTCCATGCTTTTTACAATTCATATTATAAAGATTTGATGAGTTTCATTTGTTTTTGATCAGCCATTTTAGTTATTTAAAAAATGTGTTCTTGGTAGTACTTTACTACCCTGTAAATTTTTTCGATCCCATATCCATAGAAAACGTTTTGCTTAAAATAACATTTGCTATCTTCTGTCAGTTCATACCACGTTTTAGATATACATTTTTGGTTTCGGTATTCTTGTTCTCTCTGACAAGCATTGAAATTTACTAATTAAATTTATTTGTACTGAAAAACGCATATTATACATTACCATCCTCAAATAAAAACAACGAAATAACGTATGAAGTAGGTATTAGATGAAATTAATAGCAAATATTATTCAGTGATGATTATATTTGTATAGTCCAGACGGTAACTGTTTCAAAGATTCCATATTTGGGTGAATCGTATATCCACGGAGATTTTTAGCTTTTTGGCTTTAAAATATCAGTAGCAATGAAAATTTTTCTATGCGCTTAAAAAAAACGTGGGATTAATTTTTGGCGGCACAATAAGTTAAAAAAAAATTGAAAAATGTCATATTTTTCTTCCTATTTAATTATGTATCTTTTTCAAGAGTTGATTTTAGGCGAAAATGGAAAAGGAAAAAAATGTCTGTAATTAAATTTTACAAAATATAACTAGTTACAAATCGAATGAATCATGTTATTATTGTAAAAATCGAAAAAATCGCCAAAAATGCTGTTAAAAAACTACTTTTTTGAGATTTTTTTTGGGGTCTTTAAGTTGAGTGTAGGACCTTCATACTTGGCTCAAGAAAAGTTCATGTTATGTAGAATCATCGCACTAAATTTCATCAAAATTAGTTCGATAGATTTTGCATAGGTAATAATTTTTCAATCCAGATTTTGAAAAAAATTTGCAGATTTCCAAAATTTTGCACAACAAAAACCAAGGCCCTTAGATACTTGAAAATTTAATCACATATAGAAAGGCTCTCAACCTTTCAAACGCTTTTTGAAAAATTCGAATCCGTAATTAGGAGAGCTCTGACGCTTGTTTAAACATTGGTCGAATTTTTGTGCTATAATTTTGTATTTTTGTAATACAGGGTGTTTCAGTTCGAGTGAATCAAACGTTAACCACAAATATAACTCGATAAATAATTCGGAATTGCCTTATAAAGCAAGGGTCTAAGTCTCACCGATTTCACTGTACAGGGCCGTATTGGCCGGTTGTTAAAATCATATTATTTATAAAATCTTTGATATGGTTATAACGAATTGATTCAAATTTGGTGTGGTGTCAACATTTACACATGTGCATAATTTACTGAAAAATTTACAAATTTTTGTAGGTCAGTGGCGTAGTAATAGGTAATAAAGTGGTATTTTTTCCCCAACTTCTACCCCAATGACCTAATATTCATTTGGGTTTCATTTTTAGATTCCGAGAACAATTCTACATAAAAAAGGTATACTTGTTGAAAATCGGTAGTGTATAGTTTTACCGAAAATCTCAGTTGAATGGGAGACCGTTCTTCTGTTAAGACTTGAATATTCATCCATTTTTTTACAAACACCCACTAATATTTCAAATCTTAAAAATAAAATGGCAGTTCCTGATGACAGATAAGTCTATTATTGCTTAGTTCTTTTTTCATGACAATCGTTAGTACGGATAGTGTTATGGACGCACAGCGCAAATTTAAAGTTAATATGTCAGTGTAATTTTTTATGAAATTATATCTGTTTGAAACAAACGGACTGTTGAATGAGCAAGGATACCTACAATTGCTTCAGAATGGCACTAATGAAATTTTAGAGGAGGTGCCATTGAATATGCTGTAGAATTTACCAGTCGTTTCGCCGATGTTTTAAAGACATATTATTTAATATTGTTTTGAATTCTAAGTTAATGCGTGACGTTATAATAATATTAATTTAAAATTTATTTCCTATCCTAAACTAAATTTCTTATCAAAAGAACGGTCTCCCGTTCAACTTTCAACAAGTATAACTTTTTTATGTAGAATTGTCCAAGAAATCTAAAAATGAAACCCAAATGAATATTAGGTCATTGGGGTAGAAGTTGGGGAAAAAATACCACTTTATTACCTATTACTACGCCACTGACCTACAAAAATTTGTAAATTTTTCAGTAAATTATGCACATGTGTAAATGTTGACACCACACCAAATTTGAATCAATTCGTTATAACCATATCAAAGATTTTATAAATAATATGATTTTAACAACCGGCCAATACGGCCCTGTACAGTGAAAACGGTGAGACTTAGACCCTTGCTTTATAAGGCAATTCTGAATTATTTATCGAATTATATTTGTGGTTAAAGTTTGATTCACTCGAACTGAAACACCCTGTATAATGATTTCAAACAGTAAATAATATTTGAATTATACTTTAATCACAAAAGAAATGATGATTAAATTAATAATTAATTCATTCATTCATTACCTAATTAATTACTAATTTTGAACATATTTTGAAAATAATTGTTGTTTAAACAATTTTAGAATATTTAAATAAATTTTTTTTGATTTTTGATAATCATGCACTTACCTTTGATACAATAAAAAGTTAAAGTTGATAATTAAAGATAAATAATTATTATCGGACTGTTGAAAGACCAATAATTATTGAAAATATGCTAATTGTATTTTTTAAATCGCGAGACATCGATTTAAAAAAAAA
>NW_019416292.1:0-76444 GCF_000390285.2 Anoplophora glabripennis
CTTCACAGTAATTCGAATTATAAAATATTTTGTAATTTTACAAAAAAATATAGTAACTCAAATTACTAAAAATTTTGGTAAATCTACAAAGTTTGTTATTAAAATTTAATAAACAGTTACGTAAAATTACAATACAAGTAAGATTTATACTCTAAGATTGTAAAATTACACCGCATCTTAGCAAATTTTCTCATATGTATTAGAAAATTACTCAAAATGTGTTATAATTTGAATTCATACACACTGATTAGTAATTTAGCCATCTCATGTTGAGTAAAAAAATGGTAATTTTACAAACATTTTTTACAGTGTAAGTTAGGCTAAATAGTCTTATTTTCATCCAAGGAACGGTCAAGTTGTCCATCCTTTTCAGGGACGATTTTGAATATAGTCAAGCTGATTTAAAAACGAACTTCGTTCATTTGAAGCTGTCTTTATATATGGTACCTTCTTCTATGCGATGTGTAAGAGAAAAGAGGTTATTTCAACATTCATAGACACACGCAATGTGAAGAGAAGGCTAGAACTAGAGTACAGAGGCCGTTCATTGTAGGATGGAGAGCCAGTTCTGTTTTTCTCTTTTCTGGTCATGCAAAGTCGGATTTATGAATGAGTTAAATTACCGTGTCTAGCGATTTCTTGAAATTATTCAAATCGGCGCCATCGAAACGACGGAGAATGATCATTTTTAGAACACAAGTTTCACAGTTCCTCGAGTTGCGGTTTTAAGAGATGACAAGGTGAATTCTGGCGGTGATTTAACCTTCAAATTTATTTTTAATTGAGTAATATCGATAATTTGCTTTGAATAATGTATTACGGATCAAGGTCCGCTGTTACTTTGTTGTTATAAGTAAGTTTTTGGTGCTTGATTCAAATCAAGGTTAAGAAAAAGTAAATAATGACAAATTTCTTACTCCTCAAAAATGTTAGGATTAGTCTGATGGCTCTTCATTCGTTCTCATAGTTCCTCAACCGTATTAACTGGAGCCCATAAATCAAAATCGCACGGATTAAAATCTGGCGATTGGGCGGTCCATGCAACTGGGTCATTTTGATTAATCCACCGTCCAGCACTTAACCAATCTCGAATCGTTCGAAAGCATTCAGTAAATTATTTAGCACAACATTTAAAATGCATTAAAGTAAATTTCAATAAGCTATTTGTTCCGGTCCAGAATTTACTGAAAATTTTACAATACCCAGTTACAAAAATTCAGTCAGTGATGATAATCTTTTGAGGCTGTAAAAATTGAACTTTTTGATGCTGTAAAATCAGTCTGCGAGAGTTAATTCAGAATTATTTGTAACGTTCTCCAAAAGTGCATCTTCAAAGTTCGCAGTATGATTAGGTTGTTGTCAATTAACCAAGATCTGTCATGCTAAATTCTTGATTAACATGATACGTCTGTTTGGTATGAGACGATTTTGGAAATGACCCATATAAATCCTACGAAGCTTTTTAAATAAATGAAATTCCACAAATTTAGATTTGCATTGCAAGCATTTTAAGGGGCCCAACAAAATTAAGTTTACTGTAAAAAAGGGGGTCAATCATTGCACACTATTTTTTATATTGAAGAAAAAGTATTCAACTACAATATGTGTAAATTTCAGACGTTAATATTAATGAATGAGGCGATTTTTCGAAAAAAAAAAAAAACTAGCTTCCTCTTGGTCGTAGGATAACATTTTTTTAAATTCGTGAAAACAATGTCAGCTTTCAAATGGCAATAATGCCATTCCGATTAAATTTAAACGATAAGAAAAATAACTATATTTTTTTCGGTAGATTTTTCGCATATTTCCAATTACATATTTTGCAATACGCGCACAATTTGCACAGGAAAGTGAAAAACTCTGAGAGACAATTTTAAGCCCAAGATGGGTCACGTAAGTGCATTACTCTATGATTTATTGAAACTTGAAGAAAATGTATTTTTTTCGAAAAACTCAATTTTTACAAAAACTATCTAATATTTTGCAATTTTACAAAAATGCACTTATTCTACTTGTCAAGGACTACATATTCTGAAAGTTTCGTAAAAAATGTTTTGTTGTTTTAAAGATATTGAAGTTTAAAAAAATTCGATTTTTAGCCGTTTTTTGCAATAACTAATACATTTGTTTATCAATTGTCATCAGGCTGGGTTCAAAATTTTTGTTATGAAAAGTTCTACAATTTTGTCTAAAATATTTTTTTTCTTAAATGTTTACTTTTTTTTAAATGAAAAAAACTGTTTTTGCGAACTTTGGACGCCATTTTGAAATTATAACCTCAACTTTCGGCTGGAGTAAACTGGTTCATTCAATTTTACGGAATTTTTCTAATTTTTACGTATTTTTGTTTACTAAACTAAATTTTGGCAAAAATGAGGTATTTTCAACAATCTGACTGGAAATATCTTTTCGTTTTCTATGCGTTTTTGAGAAAATTATATTTTAAGGCAAAGTTTTCAACAAAAAAATAATTACGGAGCTTCATTATCATTACCAATCGCAACAAAGCTGATCGCTAAATCAAAGTTTACAGAATAAATATTTATTCTGTAAACTTTGGTTAAACTAACAAGCTCCTAGCAGAAGTATAACTTATTCTTGTGCTCCTAGTGTGTGCACCCGTTTGGTTCGATAGCAAGCGGTGATATCGTATGGCATTGCATTGCAGCACATAGCGTGCATTGTGAACGTATCCTTTAGTATACCTTTAGAACTATTAATTGTTCAAGTTAAACATTTACGTTTGTCAAAACTTTCCATATGGTACATATTGCGTTTAATAGTCAAATTCCATTTAAAAATCTTTTTTAATATCTGACATTGACTTAAACATTTCCATGATGAGTTTAAGAAGGCGTAAAATAACTGCCGTGGCAACACAAAAAAAGAAATATTCTTCAGAAATCAGTAATAAATTAGGGAAATTAAAGAAACAAAAAATAAAATCGAAAACATTTCTGTTTGTGGAATCCTCCAGTGTTAAAATCCGCATTATACATCACGTTCCCGCAATTTACTTAAGAATTTCTTTTTGTTTGGCGAAAAGAGAGGAGTTCTGAGGAGCTGACCGTGGGTTTAACCATGGATTCCAAGAAGTTGGAGCCAGTTCGCTTACGAGAATGGGATGACGAAATACTGAGAATTTCTTCATGGGGCATATTAATTTTGAAGGTATGCAGGTCCATTTCAAACGGGCTCGTCTAGGCCTTCGGAGAGGTATCCGCTGAGAGAGTACCGGTGTGTTCAAAAGTAGTGAAACACGAATGGGATGAAGTCGACTAAAGTTTCAAATCCCATGATTACTGGTATCGATTAGAGAACTTTTTTTTTAGTTCCCCTTGTCGTTATCATGTCACATATGTTTTCTTTATCAGCAAAGGATGTATCATTTTACGTCGAAAAAGTACTGGAAAGTGCTAATTTGATCCAAAAATAACTATAAAAATGATTGGATTTGCCACTTATTAGATGAAAAGTTATATTATCGGTATTGTTCTTTAGTCAATCATTTCATTCGCCCAACTTAAAAAGTACCTAATATAATTAATTTCGGTATGTGTCACTAATCACTTTCTCTTGCAATTTCTAATAATACAATAATATTGTATGACGTACACTATTTTGAAATTGTAAGATAATTTCACCTCTTTTCTTGCGATTAGTTAACTATCATTCGACTACTGTTTTCATCAGTGAGTCCAATTGTGTAGATTTAACTATTTTATCTAGATATTAAAATGAAACTTACTTCTGTAGCTAAGATTGCATACAATTTGGAGTGGAATCTCAATTGCACCTAAAGAAAAGATATTAAAGGACTAATTGATAATTTCTGATAGTGGATAAATATTTAAAAATTAAGAAGGACAAAGATATTAGAGAAATTATGATTATTGTTCGGACATACAATGATCAATTTTGCGTCAGTTTTGAATGTACATATTGTGATAGTAGTATATAATACTAGTACTTCATAGATAATGACTGTTCGGTGATTCTTGCTTTATGTACTTGTTTTTCTAAAAAGTTGATTTTTTATTAAAGCAGTAGATAATCAAACACGTTTGTGGGACATGACTCCACTTCAGTTGTCTTATTTCTGGGAATATATCCACGCAAACAAAAATTATCACAACAGTTAATGAGATAAAATAATACTTTTTAATGGTTTTATTGTTGATTCTTGCAACATATTTTCACATTTTTTTACAGTTGTAAATTTGTCCTATTCTTCCCGTCTAATTAAAAAAAATATGGGTAAGCCTTACACCGAACCTGAATAATTTTTACAATAAAATAAAGAAAAAGGTTAATTACGGTGAATTAATAATAATATTTTGATAATAAACTCTCGATGTTACAATACCTGGTGGATTAAAAATAGAAAAAATGCATATTTTCGAGCGTGTATCCTCTTAAACGAGAATTGCGAATTGAGCTAATAATAAAGTTGTTTTTCTTTCTGGGTGAAGGCAGTTTAGAAGGACACTATAAAATTATGAGGGATTGGCATAAAATCATGAATGAATGAATGTTCGCGATCGATAACTGCCGTAGGGGGTAAATGCATGTATTATACAGCGAGTGAATGCATGATATTCCATGGAGGCCCATGATAACATATAGTTAATATCAAAACCCTTGTTTGCAAGTCATATCTAAAGTCATTTTATTGGCGGAGTAGATAAGTGGAATAAATACAGAATTGTGGATTTAATGCTGTAAATAGGGGATTATAGTCTCTGGTTCAGGCTGCATTCATTAAATTTTTGGGTGAATATTAAGAAATACGTAGAATATGTATACATAGTAGAAGAAGGTAGCAAATACTTATTTTTAGCGTGTCATTTAAGTTCCACGAATTTTATTGACCATTGGTCCATTTAAAGTTTAAAGTACCTTAAAAATATCATACCTACCAGGTATTCTTTGTAACAAAACAGAATCTAGGTAGGAATTTGAAACATTTCATAAATGAATATAAGTAAAGTTAGCTTAGGCATATAAATCGAATAATTTCTTGATCTCCCCTTTTGGTAGCAAGGGGTAAAAGTACCCCCCTTACAAGTAACGGGTAATTTGCATATTTCTTGCTTAACTTTTTTCTATCGCCAATATGGTCATGGTCATTGCTGTCAAACAAATTTGATTTCTTCTATTTTTTTTGTAAATTTTCCGCATTTTTTTTCTCTAATTCACTTTTGTTATTTAAAAATGAATGGACCATTATTTTGGCTCCAAAACATTAATTACTGTACTTCTATCTGTACTTCACTTAAAAAATATACGGGAAAACTATTGAGAAAATCGAAATTTTGAATTTTGTAGGAAATTTAATTTCGAACAACTTTTAATTCATACTTTTGTCGAAAAAATGCGTGTTCATCGAGATATTGGCAGTTTTTGGACAAAAAACGCGAAAAATCATATGAGGAGTTGATTTTCAAAACGCAGTTTTCGATTTTGGTTTTCAAATCGCATTTTTTTCGTATTCAAAAAAGTTTTACACAAGATATCACAAAAAATATTTTCTTATGTCAGGTGATTTACACTTAATAATTATTATTATCTTTATAGCACCAATAATTTTTCACATCATATATGTCTATATCTCAAAACGCTGTATGTTGCTGGTGGTGGTTTTATGTCTAACTTTCCTGGACTATTAGTTTACTTAGAAAATAAGTTAAAAAACTTGGTAAAATATAATAGCTTAAGAGTTATCTAAAAAAGGAAAATATTGAAACAAAATGTTATCTGTCATAGCATAGGTCATTTAACAAGAGAATCATTTTGTCTATTAAAACGATTTCAATCTTTTTTATCTGTATTATTGCAATATGTGATTATGTATTGTATAATATATCAAGAAAAACTAAGGTACAGCTTTATATCTCTAATATACTAACTAGTCTTATTTGGTTTAGCTGAATTTTTCTCCGTATTATTTGCAAATATATTTAAAAGTCTTAGTGGCTGAATAGACAGTGGACATTGAAAATGTGGTTATATCCAATATTCAACTTTGAATTAAAAAAAACTTTCTGTGGCCTGTATTGCCCCCAGTCTGATCCAATAAAATTTAGAACAATTTATTTCAATGTGCAATACTGATAAATTTAATACCTGCAATGTATTAATCAATAAATGTCAGTATTTTATCTTACCTAATTATTTTAATCGGGATCATCTGTCTGCACAAAGATAATTTAAATACGTAAATATCTATATCTTTGATTGCACTTAATTTCTTTTAAGTATGTAATATGTACAGTGTGGCCCACTAAGAAAAATGTTTTTGGACGGCGGTTCCGAATAATTTTTTTTAATACAGATCTAGATGCATGTACTTTCTTTTGAACATGCTGATATCTTTTTAAAAGTGATTTTCTAAGGGATAATTTACTGGTACATGTACTCTAAATAAATTATATATTTAAATATGTAATGGTGATCATATGTTTTATATCGATGTACGTCATATATTATCAAATCAACCGCAACTCATTACAATGAGTTGCAATTTTTTTAAACGATTTTATTTTCCAAGGACTCATTAAATATTAAATATGATGAAATATTAAACCATCCCGAACCTGTCACTGAGTTGCTTCAATATATGAGTTTACATTACTGTTTTGTACTGTTGTAATTTACTTTATATTCACTTTTGCATTTTTATCGTTGAAGACGACATATCGAAATAAAACAAGTCATACTGTATATTATTTACGCAATTACCTCTTGTGTTATTTTATGTAACATGTAAAAGTCAAACGACATCCACCAGGAAATCGACTTGCGTCATTTCCAGCGATCCCAAGTAAAACTGCTTGTAACTTGATTGAATCGAATAGAAAAATTGTTTACTCACACGACTTGATGTTGATTGGAAACAATTGTGGAGTTATTTTTAAACCAATTAATGTCCACGTTAACATTGAACAAACTACAACTTTTGTGTTCTCGTAACTGTGACACGAGCGCTTAAGGCATATTCAGCAATGAAGCGGATATAGGGTGACCATAGGCCTACAGATAATCCCTAATTTTTCGGCGTTGAAGTTTTGCCACTAGTTGGTGAATGGCTTCGCAGAAGATAGTTTTTTTTTAATAAAATTTCCTCTATTCTAAAAGAGTTAGCCATTTTAATTAATGACAAGTAGGAACTATCGCAAGTATGAATTCCAACAGCAATAGTATACTAAATGTACTACTGTGAATGATTCGACAAGAACTATATCGAAGTTTAGGATGTAGATTAAAAAATACCATTGACTATTTTTCGAAAAATTATCATGTAGTAAGTCTGGAATTCCAATATCTGAATGATAACAGACAACCGCACAGGACGTGGACCATTACAAATACCGGTAGTTATTATTTTCCACATCCTCAGTCCTCCCTGATATTAACCCAAACCGATAATTTAAATCGAATATTGAAGAAATACATACAAATACCTTTGTTTACAAAGGATCAAGAGAATTTAGAGAATTGAATTTCCCATCGAAATGGCTTGTTTATAAAATTTAAAAGGAAAATTTTATGCAAAAAACCGTAAAAAAAAAAAAAAAAAACATTATTAATTTTAATCGCCGTTCTGCTGTTTGAATGATTTTGATTATTGGAAATTATTATTAATATTTTAATTTAATTTGTAGCACCAACAAGTTTCCTACCACGTGGAATATTATCAGTTTCTCCAATACTAAAGAATGGTGATTTATATGAAATTACAGACCTATTTCTGTATTATGTAATGGTTACAAATTATTAGATATTATTATTTATCGTTTTATACAGGGTGTCTCATAATTAGCTGCCAACCCTGAACAGGCCGATTCTATGATCAAAACTAAGTAAAAAAGTTCATATGAACATGGGCCCGGAAATGCTTCCCTTGGGCACAGGGACCCATTGAAGAGGGAGGAATGGAAATCATTTTTTTGCAATATCTCTCAATCGCGTTGTGATAAATGAATGAAATTTGGTATACACAGCTAAATTTTGATGAGCAATTTGATGGACTAATCCATTTATTTCCACAAGGTCCATTGGGGTGGGTACGGGGGGGCCCTTGGTACTTTGCGTGTGTAACTTTTTCATCTTTGACTTTTTAACAAATTGGACAGCAAATTCCGTTTTCCCGAACTGTTTTACGTTAAAAAGGTACTCTTGTTTCAAATCGTTATCTTTAACGGTTTCTGAGAAAATCGCTCTTGAATTAATCCCACTTTGGTCAATTTCATAGTAATTTAAACAAAAAAAAATTTTTTGTTTAAATTTAATCTAATTTTAATAAAAAAATAATAATAAAAAATTAAATTAAATAAAAATTAATCCTTTAAATGGAAAAGAGAGGAAAGGAAAATTATTATTATTATTTTTTGTTTAAATTACTATGAAATTGACCAAAGTGGGATTAATTCAAGAGCGATTTTCTCAGAAACCGTTAAAGATAACGATTTGAAACAAGAGTACCTTTTTAACGTAAAACAGTTCGGGAAAACGGAATTTGCTGTCCAATTTGTTAAAAAGTCAAAGATGAAAAAGTTACACACGCAAAGTACCAAGGGCCCCCCCGTACCCACCCCAATGGACCTTGTGGAAATAAATGGATTAGTCCATCAAATTGCTCATCAAAATTTAGCTGTGTATACCAAATTTCATTCATTTATCACAACGCGATTGAGAGATATTGCAAAAAAATTATTTCCATTCCTCCCTCTTCAATGGGTCCCTGTGCCCTTAGGAAGCATTTCCGGACCCATGTTCATATGAACTTTTTTATTTAGTATTGATCATGGAATCGGCCTGTTCAGGGTTGGCAGCTAATTATGAGACACCCTGTATATGTACAACGCCGTAAAACGAATTTTGTCAGTAAACCAGTATGGTTTCGTTGAGGAAACGTTGTGAGTTACGAACATGGCTGTTTTACTCAATACGTATTTGAAATATTAAATGACAGAACCCAGTAGATGTTATATATTTGGATATCCTAAAGGCATTTGATAAGACACACAAATTTTTTAAACAAATTTAAATTTTCTTAGTGTTTCTT
This sequence comes from Anoplophora glabripennis, assembly GCF_000390285.2. NCBI lineage: Eukaryota > Metazoa > Arthropoda > Insecta > Coleoptera > Cerambycidae > Anoplophora > Anoplophora glabripennis. The sequence goes on from NW_019416292.1 coordinate 9,068, forward strand.
CCAAGGCTATTTAATTGTTTAAATCTTAAATTTTTGACAGAAATCAGTGGGTAGAATATGAAGCCTATGGTTCCTTTCTTAGAACTCTGGGGTACCCCAAGGGTCGAATTTAGGGCCTTTACTATCTTTACTGTATATGAATGGTCTTCCAATGCAATTATTTAGTTCCCCATTTCGAAGTTATGTGTAAAATACAGTTTCGCTTCCACGAGTTCAACTACTAGGAAGTACTGATTTGTAGGTGAGCTGCCTACCTACACGGCATGTGCACTAGATGATACAAGGCGAATTTACTCTTCGCTTCAGTCCGGTAAACAGCTGTATGCGGCTTTACACCTGTCGGCACATCTGCCTCGACGGCCGTGTGCCACACAAAAAGATTTTTTACACATTTTTCCCGGGGTTATATCGAGAACAAGGGCCCTTGTTCTCGGAGACGGTATACGCGCCGCATATCTGTCGCCACAACGGTTCTGGAAGTGATCCAATGGTCGATTTTAGGGATCGAATACACAGGATGATTCACAGTTTGAGTGCATCTAATTTTAATATTCCAGGAGAACCAAATTAGTATAGTTTTGGAGGTTTTCTTTCCTTATAGGAGCACTTACAAAAGTTTTGTTTCATTTAGCTTGGTTTTTATTACAGCTTAGTCTACAAACTTTTAACCACAAACACAAAAACTAGTATAGGAACTATTTGCAAACATTTGTACAAATGCATATGTGTTTTTTGTTTTCCATGCAAGTAAAAACAAGGTTTTAAGATAAACACTTGCCACAAACGTCTAGTGTGGATATTTGTTCACAAACATTGGCAAATTAAAAGTATTGCAATTATATACGTATTTAATATTTTATGTGGGCATAAATGAACAGACCTTTTCAATTAGTTTCCAAATCAGTGGGCATAATTCTCAAAAAATTTAGGAAGCATTGAAGATGTTTATTTCTTCATCTAACAACCGTAAAAATAGGTCTTCTTGTCTTTTACATTGTTGTCTCTTAGGCAATTGATCAAATATAGTGTTTCACTTGCAATATTTGTGGGATCATACTGCCCTTAAGAATCGCTCTAGGAGAAAATATTCTTTTTTTGTGTTCTCATGAGAGAACCGAACGTAAAAGTTTGTTTTAATATGTAGTGTGGTGTAAACCAAACCGGTATAAACTGAAATATTTTTTAATATTGCAAATAATTTAAAAATCTCTTATTTATGTCATTGTACTAAAGAAATGGTGTGTGCTAGACAAAACATTTACTGAATAACGAGGTTCGAGTAACGCCTTTTGGCCATCTCAGTTTTAAGGTCAAACTCATTTTGTACCAGCTAATGTCGCAGCATTACTTTAATGTTACTTAGGGCAGAACCGGATTTAGTCTGAGGCGATATGAATCTACAAAGTTTCTAATGGCCAATCAGAAAAATAATAATGAATTATCTAGTCCGCAGTGAAGAATAGATACAGAAGGTAATATCTAAAATACCAAATTAAGTTGTTGCAACTTTTACTTTTTTGCGATATTATCATTATCCTTATCGTCTGTGTTTATTTCAGACTACAGTATCTTTGTTTCTATTTTTTATACTGTTATAAATTTATTACTTAATATAAACAATTGAAATGTACTCATAATTAAAAAGAAGTTACCGAGGTGCGTACGGCAGATAAATGTTGCGATAAGTTGTCAGATACGTCGCCAAAACAATAGTGTATATTTAGTTCCACTTCTATAATTAGACCGTATTTACTGTTGAAGGGCACGTAGTGTGTTTTTACACACGATTCGGATATTTTAAACCACAATTTCACTAAGTCTGCAAATATAAACAAAGCTGTTGTTACAGTTTGTTGCATTCTCCTACTACAAGGTTACTATAATTTGATACTCTAAAAATTCATAAGAAACCACATGAGAAAAGGTGTGTTTTAACAGCTGCATGAGCTGCAACCATTCAGTTCAAGTTTCTTTATGTCGAATGATGTCCTTATAAAAATTTCAGTTTATGAATGAGTCTCAATTTTGCAGTCATTAATGGTAGTGATCATAGAAACAAATTGATTTAAAAACATCATGTTGTTTTTAAAAATCAAAATTAATATTGGGACCAAAATACTACGATTTATAAGTTACAAATTTGACAATTTTTTACTGTATTTCAATATTCCCATTAGGGATACCCATACAGGGTGTCATTTAATTCGACTGTCAGTTTCTACAGGGTTGGTTTGGTTAACACAAAGGTAAACAAATAAACTATTGAGGTATATTTCAATATATTAGGTAGGTACCTATGTGTTTGGTATTAATTATATTTAGACATATGATTTATATTTTTTAACTTGGATGATTACCTATTTATTACTAACTGTTTAATGGGTATTGGTGGTGCAATTCAATACTAGTTGGCGCATGTAACCTATACAGGAACTGTTTCCCACAATATCAGCAGTTAGGAATCTTGTCTAGATATCAATTGCGTAAAAAATAAACAGTGTTCCTTAATGATATGCAAATATTTAAAACAGCGCATCGCAGGACAAAAACTCATAAAAATTATGTTTGTACTGAAAAACATGCGCCTCTATTAACTATCACTACGTAGGTACTAAATATCACTGAAATATCTAAGCGATTTTGGAGATATTAATTAATTTTCTTCTTTTTCCTAAAACTTTAACACCCTAGGTATCATTAATTTTCTACATCCTTAGATATTAGCATATCATTAAGGAACACCCTGTATAAAGGAAATTGTTGTTCACTCAAGCTGCTTTACGTCTAGACCAAGCGAATTAAATTTTTTCTCGAAAAAAGTCCTATCCGCGAGATTATTGTAAAATTGTCTAAAGGAACATAATACAAGACATCTCTCATCTCGTGAGTCAAAAACTTTTATTAGCTAACTTTTCTATTTAAACAATTAAGTGAGGAAAACAGTTTTCACATACAGTTTATAGGGAGTAAAATTATCTACAAAATGAGACTTGTTAAATTAAAATCGGTTAATAAACAAAAAAGTTATTGCAAAAAAACAAGAAAAGTGCCCATTTTTTCATTTGTTTATAACTATCGCATTTATTGTTAAAATTTTATAAAACCTATGACAAGTTGAGGGTTTTGTCATACTTTAAAAGTGTGCCAAAAGTGGGCGCTGTAGGTGCAATAGTTTTCGCACAATTCTATTTGTTTATAGCGGAGGCTCCAAAAGTTATGAACTTTAAGCCTCTGTACAGACGTTAATTTTCAATCAAACATGATTCTGAAAGCGTCATTGTAATCTTAAAGACGCAATTAAGCGACCTATTAAAAAATATCACCGTTTTTTTGACATTAACATTCTCAAATTGCGCATTAAAAAACCATGCGTTTTTCGCTTATAAACAATTTGAATAACATTGTTGCTATTCATGCTATCTCATGGAAAATAGATGCGATAGCTTCATTTATTTATTTAATGTGTAAATGTATGTAAAATAATTCCGAAATTGAAATTTTAATTAATATTTCGTTTAACAATAATTTTTGTGACATTTTTGTAAATTAAAAGAAATTAATTATAAAAGATGCATTTTTTCTGGGGTTCGGGGCTATTCTATGAATTCGTAAATATGCCCATTGTTATTTTTTCGTCGAGCTACCCCAGTTTAAATAAAAAGACGTTTCGATGAATAGAAGCCGAAATATTGCAAAATATACAGAGCGCATCAATTTGAACTTTGGAATTAACTTTTCTCGCGCGCGCGACCTCTTGGACGAGCTTCCCCCACCACCACGCCGCTGCGTCGGACAGTTTACTTAGCGAGTGTGAGTACCTTCTCTTTAAAGGGCTCGTGAGTCGTTAATTTTCCACATTTTTCAATGCAATTCACGGGAAATCGTAGTTTACGTCGTAAACTGTATTTTGCGAAAAATTCAAGTCTTAATATTTATAAACAATTGCGCTACGATTTAAAAAAAAATTTTTATCTTGGCTCCTGTTGGTCGTAGAGGGTACTTTTTTTATTTTAAAACTGTATTTTTTTGCCAGCTATCCATTGCATCTATTTTCGGTGAGATAGCATAAATAGCAACAATGTTATTCAAATTGTTTATAAGCGAAAAACGCACGGTTTTTTAATGCACAATTTGAGAATGTTAATGTCAAAAAAACGGTGATATTTTTTAATAGGTCGCTTAATTGCGTCTTTAAGATTACAATGACGCTTTCAGAATCATGTTTGATTGAAAATTAACGTCTGTACAGAGGCTTAAAGTTCATAACTTTTGGAGCCTCCGCTATAAACAAATAGAATTGTGCGAAAACTATTGCACCTACAGCGCCCACTTTTGGCACACTTTTAAAGTATGACAAAACCCTCAACTTGTCATAGGTTTTATAAAATTTTAACAATAAATGCGATAGTTATAAACAAATTAAAAAATGGGCACTTTTCTTGTTTTTTTGCAATAACTTTTTTGTTTATTAACCGATTTTAATTTAACAAGTCTCATTTTGTAGATAATTTTACTCCCTACAAGCTGTGAGAGTCACTTTTCGCTAAAATTGATGGTTTTCCCTGCAAAGTGAAAAAACTGTTTTCCTCACTTATTTGTTTAAATAGAAAAGTTAGCTAATAAAAGTTTTTGACTCACGAGATGAGAGATGTCTTGTATTATGTTCCTTTAGACAATTTTACAATAATATCGCGGATAGGACTTTTTTCGAGGTTCTCTTTTAATTTCGCTAATTTTCCTGGTGTAGTCTGCAAGTAGTTAAAACTCAACTTGTCAAATTTGTGTTAATTTTGGCGAAGGAACACTTTGTTGAAGTTTAGCAGTTGAAATATGTATAAGAATATACAAAATGAATTGTACAGATTAATAAAATATACCTACCGATCTTCAAAATTCCTAACGGTAGCTACTTTTTGGCATTTATTATTTTTTTAAATTTTGTGACGGTTCTCGTACACATCTATGCTTGAGATTAAAAATAATATCCAAACGACCTTTTGACAACAAACAGATAAATCATGTAAGTTAAACTACGTATAAGTTCGTAGACACATACGTGTCCTAATTTAGTGTCTGTCATCATGTACCCTGCCCTTCTTCCCTAAAACCAAAATATACATGCCCTACTTAAAAAAAAACACCTCCCAGCGATAACAAGACCCGTAATGTTCTCATGGCCTGCCGCGACATTCAAAACAAACTGGTTTCTATTGAACTTTTGGGTACCATATGGATGGGCCACACATTCGAAAATGTAAATATGAATGAAAGGGTGCACAATGCGACGGAAAAGTAAATCTAAATGTTCGTAAGGAGACGGTATGAATGGTCATAGTGAGGGGTTCGAGTTGTGAGAAGTTAAATAGGTCATTCATATGTAAAGTGACCCAAAATTGTAGACCAAATTACGTTTTAAGAAGGCGGGCATGTGTCTGATAGGGTCGGTTAGAGACCTAAGATAGATTTGTTTTATGTATATTTGTAGAAATTTTAGAATAAATCAATTTTTTTTGTATTTGGCAAAAGCCTACGATGTAAAAGCTTTATAACAATATGTTGTTATTAATCGTATATTTAAGGAAAAAAAATACTAATCGCTTCATTACCGTACAATAGCATACAAAACCTATCTATTTTTTGTATATCTTTGAAAGAATCTCAAAAAAATATACGTATTATATATATTATCTAGCCAATTTATTTACATTTAAAATAAGATTTCCATATTTAAAATTTTGTAAATAAACAGCTTTAATCAAGTGTTGCAAAATTCATTCTGCTCGTTAAGTAATTGTGATGATTTTGAAATACAAATAATATTTTGATGCACAAGATAAATTATCATTTGGAGTTTTTAGTAAACACGAAAATTGGTTTCTGTTCATTTTTTTCATCTTATTTTCTTTAGAGAAATTAGGCAAACAAATGTTTATTTTGTGGATTTGATCTATATCTATGCTTCTACTTAAATGAGAATTCCGCATGTTAATGAAATTTACTGTATTTGAAATTACGACCATTTCAGAAAAAATTTAATCAGTGCCGGTTATGGTTAATAATATATATTTTATTATTAGCTCTCGCATTTTTTACTCTCATAAATTCATTCAAATAAAAAAAAAATCACGAAAAAATTCTATCAAATGAAGTCAATCAGTGTCCTTCGATACCGGAAATTTAAGTGTACAAGAAACATCTAACATCACAGACAAAGACAGAGAAAATTCATTTTTGATTTATATTTTGAATAATTATCAAATACAGCTATTTGGTATAATTTTTGTGTAATTCAATGCTAGTTAGAGCCTGAAGCCGTTAGACTAGTTTTTTCCTGCAATATCAATAGTTATGAATCAATGAATACAGTTTGACTTCATTCGATAAAAATTTTTTAAGATTCGTAACCAGAAAAATTAACTTAAGTCGTCGTTTATGCGCTACCTTATTCTAGTATGTACAATAATGGACAATAAAAAGGTTCCGAATTAAATCATTTAAACTCTTTTGCAAACGTTTATTTTCGAATTTTGACCTGTTACAATTGGAAACTTTTTATTGTCTACAACTGTACATAACTATCGGTGATAGTACATTTAATTTGTGTGCATGTTGTGATGCACTACAGAACTTTATCTACTTGTTTTAAAGGTTTTTTTTTCATTTTGAAATATATAAATAACAGTAATTACCTTATTATCATTCTGTGAATGTAACAAACAATGTAATCGAATGAATGATAAAAAAGATGTATCAGTCATATTATCAACAGGGCCATTGCACCTTTATTTTCTTTGTTACTAAGCACCCACAGGAAAATTATATGAAGAGATAATGCAATATTTTCTAATCCTATCTTTCCTCATTGTTACAATAATTGCACTAATAAATATCACTAGATATATATTTACGTATGTTTTGGATGGTTTCGGAAATATGTGTCTATTACAAAGTAAGATTTCTAGCATCGAGCATAAGAGATTATTTTTTATATTTCTGCTTATTTTCCGGACTCCCTGTAGACTTTGATATTTTCATTATCAAGATAATTATTCGAACAGCATGAATTTAAACAATTTTAATTAGGTGCTTGAAACGAAATTTTACCTCAGTGTGCATCTTCGACCTGACAACACATTATCAGTTGAGATAAGTTTTTATTTTAAAATTGCATATTAAAATTCCGAAAAAATGCTTTCAGATAACGCCTGATTATCTACATATTTAATCTAGATAGATTCTAAATTAATAATGGTATTAAGTATATAGGCTTACCTTTCCAAGTGCTGACGTCGGTTCTGTGACTGATAGAACAGCTTGTCTTTGTCCTCAACAAAATGAACCTAGAAAATCATGAGAAAAATGATTATCTCCTGCATTTTTTCCTTGAATTCAGATAAACGAACAAGAGCCATCTGGTGCAGATGACACCACATGAATACCCATGCTGACTAATGAAAAACAGATGTTGATGAATTTTTTAAATTAGTAAGGAGTAAAAGTTAACGTACAAAGAAATGTATAAGAAACTGGACTCTTTCGTCGTTGTTCGGCTAGTATTCTTAAAAAGTAATGGTTGTTGAGGCAGATATTTTTTTATTTTATGACTTGTGTATTTAAAAAATGAACGTTATTTAGCTAATGGAAATAGATTAATATTACTATTATATCATACTGAAAAGAAGAATAGGCAATCTCAAAACTATTACCTTTTTGCATGCAATTAAAACTGAATCACAATTTTGTTCTTGCCACGATATCGATTATTTTATACTAAAGTTTCTAAGATAATCCTAAAAACCTACTCCGTTGTAATTTTTCCATCATCCAGTTTATAATTACTCTTTCCATATTATATAAACAACATAATAGTGAACACTTACACTTCACCGATTGCAAACAATGATGGTTTCCCAGGATTTTGCAGAACGTAGTTATTAGCACTGATATATTTTTTCAAAAACAATCACCGATTTAACCCCAACGCTCCACCAGCCAAGCAAAGAAATTAAATAAAAATTTAAATTTGTATTAAATTGTTAGTTATTTCCTTGTCTTCAGAACCGTCGTCCAGCCTTGTCAAAGTGAAGATACGTATATTATACGACTAAGTATTATCGTTTTAGGTACTACAAAAATGTACTTTATTTTTATACACTTAACAGATAAAAATACGTACCTACTTATACCAAATAAGTACCCGATTGGTCTAATCAATGCCATTTTGTATACCTAGAGAATCAAAAAGTATTTTATTTATACATAATACATATTTGTTGAACAAATTGATAGATTTCGGAATAGTTGATGTTCTTACTATGTACAGGATCGATTACAAAAAGTTTTGATTTGACTACTGTAGATTTGTTTATGATGTAAAAATTATGATCATGTTACGTTACTCAAAAATATAATGGACTCGGTTGGCTTAAGATTAGCAATTTCTATAAATATGATATGATTGACATGCCTGTTTTGTGAGAAAATTATTCAAAAATAATTTGCCGCCATATTTACGGAATAAACTTTCCTGTCGTGGTGCCAGACATAATCTTAATCTAAAATTATCCATTTTCTTCAATTACCAAGATTTCATACAGTTTTATTTCAGAATACTTTTGGTTATCAATGGATAGGTCGAGGTGGACCTATTTTGTGGCCACCGAGGTCGCCCGACATGACTCGGTTGGATTTTTTTTATGGGGAAATTTAAAGAGGCTTGTGTACTCCACACCAGTTCGCACCAGGGAAGACATGGTAGAAAGAATAACACACCATTGCAACGAAATTCGAGACAATCCTGAATATTGTTTCAAGTACGAGAAAACATCGCTCGGATAAGGAAATGTACAGGGCGCCCTTTGCGAAAACGGCTAATTTTATCGAAACAAATGTAGAGTACCTTTTTTAAAGAAGAATGAAAAAAGTATTTAAAAATTCAGTTTACAGCTCTATAAAATGACAACTGTCAAAATTTTGGCCCAATGAGTGTAGTGCCAAGTCCATTCCCGACTACCCCGACAGTGTAAAACATCTACTGTAGTATGGTTTTATAAGCCCTTATAGCGTACATAAAATATTAAAATTTCATTAAATTATACATGTCGGTTCAAAAGTTAGAGCCGATAAAATGTAAATCGCTGGGTACCCATTTGGGGCTCTGTATCTTCGTTAAGTGGCACTGTAGGATTTTTTTTTATGATAAACTAGGGTTATTTTGACCTACCTATACACTCCCGAGAATATGCAATATACTTACCAGACACCCTTATAAATGTCAATATTATAGAAACTGTCATAACAAATATATGACACGTGTATGTGTTACTGTAATCAGAAAGGCAGGAAAGGATTCCAATAAGCGGTAAGTATGTAGGGTGTTCTACAAAAGAAAACAAAGTGAATCACCCTGTATATTATATTTTTTAACATATTTAAAAAAATTACTGATATAGAGAGTATTTTTTCTATATATAAATGAGTGGAGAATTGCGGAACCAAACGTTATCTTATTAACATTAAAGATGGACTTGACAGCCATTTATAAACAAAATTCGTTAATCAATAAAATATAATTTATTATTTACTGACTTCAGTCAATGGACGAATTTTATTGACTGCCATTTTATTGAGAAATATATCAAAGTGTGAATCTAGTGGAAGATATAAAACCCCTTTTCATTTTTCAACAGTTAATGCTAATGAAATGTTACTAATAGGTATGTTTTTCCTCTGTTCCTATGTCGCTATAAATAATTAATTGGTACCTATTGCATACAATTTATTAATACACATGTACATACAATCGATATTACCCGTAATCATTCACTCGTTTCCTGTGACCGTCACAGTCACAGCAAAGCTATTTGGCCACACAACACAAACAACTATTATTTGTTTATCTAGTTTTTTTGTAATTATTGTTAATTGCGGTAGAGAACGTTCTTATGTTTAATTGCATATCTGAAAAGCAGGTACAAAAATGTCGAATGTCACGGCATTCTAAAAAGTGAGGGAAAGTAAACTGAAAGAAGAATTGTATAACTCGTATAGGGTTCTATTTCTAGAAAATTTTATAAAGACAAATCCACGTTTTACATTCAGTATATCATGCTTCAATATACAGGGTGGTCCCGAGGTAATGGACCAAAATTCATGGGTAGATTCCCCAAGTAAAAATATTGCGATTTAGCCGAACTTACCTTAGTCCAAAAGTTGATAGTTAAAGAGATACAGGGTGTTAAATGTAAAATATTATTTCAGTTTTTTTTAATTTATTCCTTAACAAATGCAAATATCCTCACAAAATTTTGAGGATTGGAGTTCTTTGAGTAGAGGAATTGAAATCTGTTCACATTTTGGTTAAAGTTCATAGAGGACGCTAGCTGCAGTAGATTGAATGTGTTAAAAACGACATAACTTTTTTGTACTTTAAGGTATCTCATCTTTGGTAACAAATTCTTATTTTTCAACTTTTTTTACACAAAAAAGTTAACGTCTTCCACTTGTCTTATTGCTGTCATTTGTATGCTAATTTCTATTAAGTATTATTCGTATCTAATTAAAATTACATCTTAGCTTACAATTAAAATTGTATACTCGTATACATAAATGTGAGATAGAATGCCGAGGTTTTCGTTTTTGGAGTTACATGAAATCAGTTGTTTATGGAGAAACTATAAACACTTGAGAAGAACTTTAGCAGCAGGTTTTAAATGCTGCAGTGATTTCGCATTAAGGATTTATACTTTAAAATAAGACAATCTTTTAATAAACGAGTTGATAAATTTATTGAAGTTAGAGCTGGACATTTTGAGCAATTATTGTCAAAAAGGCATATTTTTTACTAATGTTTACTATTCTACTGTTCATTACAATTTTTAATTCTTGTTTTTGACATTTCTACATTATTTTAATTATTTCAACTATTAGTATTGGAAGTTGAAAGCCAAATATTTCGGAAACGGTCCGAGACAGCTACTTTCATAAAGTCTACCTTTTTTGTGTAAAAAAGGTTGGAAAATAAGAATTTAATGCCAAAGATGAGATACCTTAAAGTACAAAAAAGTTATGTCGTTACCAACACATTCAATCTACGGCAGCTGGCGCCCTCTAAGAACTATAACCAAAATGTGAACAAATTTCAATTCCTCTACCCAAAGAACCCCAAACCCCAAAATTTTGTGTAGATATTTGCATTTATTAAGAAATAAATGGTAATAAACTAAAATAACATTTTACATTTAACACCCTGTATCTCTTTAGCTATTAATTTTTGGACTAAGGTAAGTTCGGCCAAATCGCAATATTTTTGCTTCGGGAATCTACCAATGAATTTTGGCCCGTTACCTCGGGCTGTATAAGATACTTAATTTAATCCTTGTATTAAATATCTTTCCTGATTTATGGAAGCATTAAAAAATAATTTCGATCACGTCACAGGCGTTACGGCGGTAAACTTACCAAGAAGGAAATATAAGTCAAATTATANTTTATTGGTTTTGCTGAAAATATTTCCGAAGAAAACAATATATTTACGCTGTGGTATGATAACGAGCTCCGTATGTCATTTACTAGATAACTGGTAGCAGAAAAAGCTCTCTCGGCCTCGACACTTGTTGGGATTTACAGATTTTAGACAAATATAGGCTAGTTCTAGATACTTTCCTCTAGAACATATACGTTAATTATTCTGTGACAGACTACTACTACTAACAACGAAGAAAACAAAGTTATTTTGTGCGTCGTGGTCGGGCCACGTGTGAAATCAACGACGCCAAACGGATCGTGAGAAGCACCTGTGCACAATCCCGGAATCCCGCAATCCACAACGGGATCCGCATATTTAAAAATTGGTGCGGGATCTCGCTATTTCGGGATCCCGGTATACCGGGATTGCAAGCCCTAGTATACATAAATGTAAGATAGAATGCCGAGATTTTCGTTTTTGGAGTTACATGAAATAAATTGTTTATGGAGAAACTATAAACACTTGAGAAGAACTTTAGCAGCATGTTTTAAATGCTGCAAAGTCATTTCGCATTAAAGATTTATACTTTAAAATAAGACAATCTTTTAATAAACGCGTTGATAAATGTATTGAAGTTGGAGCTGGACATTTTGAGCAATTATTGTCAAAAAGGCACATTTTTTACTAATGTTCACTATTTTACTATTCATTACAATTTTTAATTCTTGTTTTTGACATTTCTACATTATTTTAATTATTTCAACTATTAGCATTGGAAGTTGAAAGCCAAATATTTCAGAAACGGTGCGAGACAGCTACTTTCATAAAGTCTACCTTTTTTTGTGTAAAAAAAAAGTTGGAAAACAAGAATTTGATATCAAAAAAGAGATACCTTAACGTACAAAAAAGGTATGTCGCTTCCAACACATTCAATCTACGGCAGCTGGCGCCCTCTAAGAACTATAACCAAAATGTGAACAAATTTCAATTCCTCTACCCAAAGAACCCCAAACCCCAAAATTTTGTGTAGATATTTGCATTTATTAAGAAATAAATGGTAATAAACTAAAATAATATTTTACATTTAACACCCTGTATCTCTTTAACTATTAACTTTTGGACTAAGGTAAGTTCGGCCAAATCGCAATATTTTTGCTTCGGGAATCTACCAATGAATTTTGGCCCGTTACCTCGGGCTGTATAAGATACTTAATTTCCAAAATTTTCCAATTTATTATCCATAACCTTCAATCAAATCCTTGTATTAAATATCTTTCCTGATTTATGGAAGCATTAAAAAATAATTTCGATCACGTCACAGGCGTTACGGCGGTAAACTTACCAAGAAGGAATTATAAGTCAAATTATATTATCGTTCCGCACAGATCCCCGCCTGCGATTTCCTATTTGCTCTTTCCGTTCTCCTGTAATATCGGCTGTTAATATTATAATTGAGTCGGGAAATAGTTCCATTATTTTTACTGTAATCTGAAAATATCAACGTAAAAACAAAATTAAACTTATAATCAAGCAGATACCTGTAAGCCCCTATCACTTTTTCACCTTCGATTAACATCTTGGAGGTTGTAATCTGTCAGAATTGCTCATAGCTGCCTTAAAAAAAGGATGCAGATTTAAAATTAATGATTAATTGGAAATAGAGATTGAGATCAAAGCCGTGTCTCCTCTTGTGGAACGAGAAGGATCTAAATGCTGTAAACGTTTTTAGACAATATCATTACGCTAGTGACTGGCGACTGCTGAGGGTCCAGGGTCCAGTTTATTCAAGATTTGACTAAGCTGGGTCTATTATTACCTGGTTGAATGCCCTGTAGACGGTTTTTGTTAATGTTTTGCTATTAAGAATTCGTTTAATAATTATGACTCATACGAAATTATCCTGTAAATTGCTTGAAGAAAACAACCTGAGACGTTATTTGAAGATATTTTTATTTACGCTTTTACGGCTTCTCGAAAGTTCGATTTATTACGATGTCAGTAACGCTTTAAATACCTTAATTCATTCATGTCTTTCGTCTCAACAAATATATTTAGTTCATGAGTTTTCAAGTTTCTATTGTTCTCATAAATAACTCTCGAGGGATATCTTCCATTTTTCCATTTTTACATCCAGGCTCCGGCTAAGAAGGACCAAATAATTTACAACAGTGCATTGCGAAATGCTTTAAATCTGGTTTAAAAATATTCAACTCTATATTAGTTTGCATCAGTCATGTTTTTTTATGGATCTACGACCATTTATTTTAACTATGGTTGCAATTATGTACAATATAACCTTGCCAAACACATTACGGCTAAATTTTTACGGGGAAAGGAAACAAACCAACTTTAACAAAACTTTTATTACGTCAATAAGTTATGACAAAAAGGTCCTGACCGTAGCCTTGATGGAAGACCTGCAGACAGGACAGTCCTCCAGGTTCGGAGCACAGTTCACACAAGTAGCTAAATGTCCACAAGGTAAAAACACTATCCCCACCTCACCGTCCATACATATCTTACATAGCCTAGCTTCTTTGAGTATTCTATTTTCTTCTTCTAGAGACACCGTCTTCTCTAATTTGGGTATGGGGTCAGAATTATTCGGTGTCGCGTTATCCGCGACTGCAGGAGCGATCGAAGTACTTTCAACGCGCGGTTCCGAGTTCTTAACGATATCCTGGAGGATTGAGGACACCACTTGCCTCATGCCGTTGTTAACTTGAGTATCTTGGTCGTTGGAAAGGTCTTCCTCGTCGTGTTGCAGGTTGAGAGCTGCCTCTACCAAGGCATCGGGATGCGAATACGCCCTGCCGGTTTGCTCCAACTTCTCTTTGATTGCACGTTTCACCCTCTCTACGTTTAGGCCTATACTTAAAGCTGTCAAGGCTGTGGGACTAGTCATGTATTCCTGGAGTTCTCTTTCGGTTACCTCTCGTCTACGTCGAGAACTTTGAATCTTTTGAGTCGAGTCTCTCTGTAACAAACAGAAAATTTGTGTTGGTACATTGGTAACAATCTCCAAAGGTGTATCAAGTAATACTGACTATTACGGTAAAACAACATAATATTGTTTTGGGGAAAACTGTATATTAAGACTCACTCATACAATTCAAAGTCACTTTTCTCATTCTAAAACCCAAGAAAACTTTGATAGTAGGTATTTTATTTATTCCTTGTTTGTTGATCAACTTTCTGAAGATAATAGTATTATAGCATATAACTAAATTTAATGTGTTATATCGAGCCAAGTTTTCATAAAATACTGCAATATAAAGATTCTTGGGCAACCTATATATCATTTCTTTGATACACTACGGTTAGTGTGCATTCGTTTGGTTATGTTTTCCGTATAATCACAGATGAAAGAAGAGATAAGATAAAAGTCCACATTTAAAAGCAAATATTCTTAGTAACATTTTTTTCTATTAATAAATGATTTTTGGAAAAAATGCATTTCTTCAAATGAACTGAACACATTCCTAATTCTACATATTTCAAAAATACCGAGATATAAAGTAGATACACTAGGTTTGTATAGCAGAAGAGAATCGAAGAAAGATAAATCTTGAGCGTTCATACCTTCCGAAGGCGTGGTTCTATCTATTTGGATATGGTAAAGTCTGCCTTGCAACTAGTATACAAAAAAATCGTATATCTACGTTCTAGAGTGGCGGGTGACCTGGACATCGAGTTCAAGAGTCCACGGTACGCGTTCAACTTTCCACTACGAAGTAGGTTTCGGATCGGCAAAAATCGAGCCTCTATTAACAGGTTATAATAAACGGTGAGCATTGTTTCGAATGGGACTTTGCTATATGGTGCTCAGACTGCTTCTCATAAATCGCCATAATCGTAAATCTCGAATTTTATGTACTTCTGTTATTGATTTTTAGATTTATGGGTTCGGACCGGAATCAAATTCAAATTTATATCGGTTACAGCAGATCGTTTGGATCGTGCGTTAAATTAGAAATCTCCAATGACAAGACTTGTTTCACTCTTAAAACAGCATAAAGAAAATAATAATCAGTACTACTTGTAGGTATTATTGAAAAATCAGTTATCCAATGTCAGAAAACTGTTTTCTTTATTTTCAGATTTAATGTCTTTATCTCAAACCTTTTTTAGCCGATGGCTGTCTCCTTTTTGTTATTTTTTCCATTTCATGCGATTGCATTATTATATCCTCAACAAAGCAGTAAAAATATAAGCACAGGTTTATTGTTTAAATCTGTTCAAGTAAACACTCTTTTTTCTATATTAGTGTATGTAATGTATAAGAAAAAAAACTACCTACACATAGCAGCAAGTGAAGATATACTGAAATACTATGGTCTCAAGAGAATGGTTAATATCAAATCATTAATATACTGTAAAACACCTTTGAACCTAATTACAAGCTATTGTAACTGTCAACACAATACTATTGATGTAAAACTTCTAACTATTCCTAGTAAATCACATTATTTTGGAGTGATGACCTCGATTTTAGCTCCAACATTCAATATTTTGATTGATTACTTCCCATGATGAAATAAATATTTGAAAATTTTTAGGTTCTTTTTTTGATGAAATATTTTTTGCCTGTGCAAATGTTATCTATGTATATTTTTTGAATGGTACAGAAAATTCTTAGATTATTAAATACTAAAATTTATCGTGAAAATTAATATACTCAAAAGTGGTAAGAAATTGTTGGTGAAGACGTAATATACACCCTGTACATTACACAGGGTGTTGTAATATTCTTTCGCCAAAATTTTTTAAAAATAATCGATTCAAATTTGGTATACCGATTATATCGAACACTTTCCTTAAATATTGACGAAAGTTTTATTTTGAGCCACGGGTTCAACTGTAGGGCCTGGTGTAAGGAGATAAACGACAATATTTAAAATGATCAAAGAAAGGCAAGGAAGTTTTCTTTATATTGGTGTTTTTTTTTATAATTATATCATTTATGTAAATAAGTATTTTCTTCTTATATTGAAACATTCGTATAAGTATATATTAAAAAATATTTATGATAAAAAAATGAATTTCTAATTTTTAAATTTGCACCAGGCATTAAGTAATAATTAAAAACTTTTTTCCGAAAACAGAATATTTAGATAAACTAATACAAACAATTAAAGGGTCAAAAGAATTTCCGAAATTTTTCCGTGATTTTTTACACTGTATTTAGGTGAAAAAGATTTAAAAAAAGCATTTTGAAGCTCTAAAATTCTAGTTTTTTTATCTTTCGGTCGAAATTTTTTAGGAGCTACGGTTATCATGCAATTCTAAGAAATAGCGCGACAAAAAAAGTTTGCAAATTTTCTTTTTTTTTCCGAGTCCACGAACTTGGAATTTTTTTTTATGTACCAGATAGCTTGTTTATTATTTAAGTGATTACAGTCTGCACAAAAATTAATTCGAAAATTATCTCTAAAAAACTATGAATCGAGGTCTGGTTTGGGTCATCAACTTTAATATTAATTTAATTAAAAGTTGATGAACAGAAGCATAGGATGAAAAAGCCGAATCGTGCTGGAAACAATTGGATTTTGTTTTCTTCAATGTCCAGAAGGTTTTTCAAAAAAAAACTTTCGAAAATTAATAATTTTTTTTATCAATTTAAACGTTATTTGCGATAAAAATGCGAGAAAACCTTAAAAAACATATTTTTTCCATTTTAATCAAGATTATGAAATGTTTAAGCTCAAAAAACGTCACCCTTTAATTTTTTTCAAAAGTTTGACTGTTTGAAACAATGAAACGGTTCACTAGATCGAACTGAAACTTCACACAGGGTTCTTCTGGGTATATCAAACTGTAAAAGTCATGCTTTAACATTAGTCAATTCGTGAATATTTCTAATTTAACCATCAATTTTCTAAAAAACCATAAATTACCTTTTTTTCCTGTTTTTTTTTTAAATCCGTGTAAGCGATGAAATAAAATTTCCGAAAAGTTACGGCAGCATGTTATAGGAAATTTATTCCAGTTCTCAAAACTGCCCTTCAATTCTGAACGACCATTTGTCGCCGAGATATCGATGATTGAAGACAAAAGCATCCTTTTCCATTAAAAGTCCGATATTTTTATGAAAAATGGTCGTATCGAAATTTAAAAATAAAAGGAAATTGAAGTTGAATAAACAAGCTATTTGGTCCATGCAATAGCTTAGCTGAAAAAAATTTTTCCAAGTACGTGGACTCGGAAAAAAAAAAAAAAGTCGGCCAATTCCTAAAAATGCAAGAAAAACCGAACCCCCAAAAAAATTCCAACCAAAAAACCAAAAAATCCTTTTTTTTTAATTTCCGATACGACCATTTTTCACCTAAAAACAGTCTGTCAAAAATCACGGTAAAATTTCTGAAATTCTTTTGAACCTTTAATTTATGTATATTACTAACAATAATAACGAGACAAATGAATGATCACAATAAATATCGAGTACAAACAAACCAACACACATGTGGTGAAATAATTAATAAATGACATGTCACTTATCCTCTTGCACCAGTCTATAAGAGAAGATACGTGATTTTATTTCATAGTTCGCTTTTTATTAAACTTCTTTAGGTATAGTTCACCCAAAGAAAATAGTATATTAAACCTGCATTAGCAGAAATTCCATTTATCAAAAATATGAATTTGTCTCTTTCTTGTATATCAGCGTTTTCAATTGTAAAATAAAATCGTACTGTAATATACGTATTTATAATGTAATCATGCATACGCCAAATATTTAGGAAAGTTGGTCACTTTCCCCAAGATTAAGTTCATCAAAATTGGTAACTTGTATCTTCAGTTTACTACTGTTACTATACGAGGTTATCAGTTTTGGACACCAAATCAAAAAGTGAGTAGATTAAACATACATTTTTTAAATAAATTTATTACTAACATTTTTATTCGTGAACAGAATGATAATAATTTAACAATACCTAATTTATTTAGACTCAAATAGATAATACAATCATATTAAATAACTTGAAAAAATCATTGTTAACTCAGCTTTGTTATGACTTTTAAAACTACACCAAGACAAAAGAATTTCTTACAATGTATGCATTATCCTTTACGAATTTCTTTAGAGATTTGTAATTAACGTCACTTTTCTTTGTTTTTATATAAGATTTTAATTCAGACTTCGAACAATTAAGTCGTGAGACATGACTGAATAAATTACTTGGATTCTGCGTATTCTGAAAGTTTTACGCCGTCAAAAGATGGACTCGTTTATGAGCTGGTCAAGGGGAACCACCTTGTGGGTTTGTTTTTACTTGAAATTTTTAATGCTTATTCCTTTACGGGCTTTATTTGTAAAGAAAATACAATAGGGGTCATGGAAAAGGTTTATAAACTTCGTCACACGATATGTTAAGTCTGTAACTGTGTCACGAAGGATTATGTGAATGAAGCTGTGTGTTTTCAACCATATATGTATCTGAAATTACTTTAGAGAATTAACACTAAAATAATCTTCGCTTCCAAAGTATTCTCAAATTTATGGGTATCAAATCAGGTTGGAGGAGAGGCTGTATTCCGTCAAATTTAACCACAACCTGAACATTTTATGAAACCGTGCAATATTTAAATTGAAAATACGTAGTTTCTTACCAAGACTAATGGAGATTTGTATACACTTAAAATATTCGACCCTGCTCATTAAAATTCATTTTGACATAATGAGGTGTGCTTGTTATTCAAAATGATTTTTTTATCTGTCATCGCGCGGTCTCTAAGTTCAGAGTCACTTCTAGATACGACGTGCAAATTACCTAAACATGACAATACTGATAAAAAAAAATCTGAAATAAGTGACCACGAAGTGAACCTGAGAGATTAACAATTACTTAATCTAGTTAGATATTAATACTTGGTATATGTGGGAATAATTGTCTGTAATTAGATACTGTTATACTGTTAGAAATACTGCAGCATAGAGGTAAGTTGGCTTTTTATAAATCAACATAATATGCAAGACAAAAATAAGTACTGAAATTAATTTGGAATTTAATTTAGGGATTACCGTAAAAAAAGAAAAATATGTGTTAATGCATTTTGAAAGTGAATATCCTGTTGGTTAAACATTTTTTTAAATATAATGTAATTAATGAATGTTATTATTTTAAAACGCTCTTTCTTTATATTTCAGTTACTCGAGTTTTGTGGAATTGTGTCTACAACAATTATTTTTATCTTAGAACAAATTATTATTGTTAATATAACCGCCAAAGATAAAATTTGACCCCAAAAAACATATGCGATTTGCATATAAACGCTCCATATTGGAACTGATACAACATATGATACAGAATTTGTTTAGGAAGTCTATCTATGCTGCTATGCTTTTTTGTAAATGTGGTTTATACTAGTATAATACTTACAGAGGCATAGATTAGTAAGATAATCCAATAAATATTGAGACTTAACTTACTATAACGCAACGTTCTAATTTTGAGAATACATAATTATTATTGATACTTTGTTTGGTTTGTATGTTTCTTATACTATTAACTTCAAATAAGTTTATTCGCTGACGCTTACAAAAAAAACTCCATTCTAGAATATAAAAGCAATGCATCACAATCTTGATTTCTTTAGTACCACTCAAATTCACTTCATTAGCTATCTAATACAGGATATAAAATGTATGTGGCTACTGTAAAAATAGTTTTTTACCTTTTTCCTTGATTTATTTGGAAGGTGCTTCAACTAAGACGAGATTTTAAAAAATGAAAATGGTCATTTCATAAAGGATAAAAAACATAGGGTGTCTGTATTTCGCATTTCTTCTTGCTCCAAGTAGCTGATCAGTCCCTGTCGATGATGCTGGACGCGGAAATATGTATACATATGTGCGATTGTCGTCTGTCTGCCGCTATACATGTTCATTCTCCTTTAATAGATACAGTTAGGTGGAATGTCTCATACATCAGCATGGTAACCATACACGGTGATCTTTGTTGACAGGAAATTTTACGTAAGTGACAAAGTCTGCAAACGGGAGTGAATGCTTTTAAAAAGGATAAACCTGGGTGATATGGTCTACGATTTCATCTAAAAATGTCAAAATGACAGCAGGTCCGTGATAAATTATGTAGGTACGTGAAATTTAAACTATCCGCGTCGTAATGTTTATATTATTTATCTTTTTTTTTATTAAACGTTCAAATAAAAGAGCAAAACCTTAATACATATATGTACAACAGTACAGCAAAGTTAATTTGAACTATCATTATCACATTAGCCAACTGTCATCCGTTTTGACCTTGACAGAGTGTCAAATCTGCCGTTACATAATTGAACGTCGATAGTCACATGGTTACATAATTTTTTTAGAACTGCATAAATTTGTAGTTTATAACCGACAACAACTGTGGTAAAAAATTAATTTCTTTAACGATATAAATAAATTGTAATGTTTAAAATGACGTAAAAATTTAAATTTTGTAACGTGATCACCAACGCATTATGACGTCATTTACTGGAACCGAAAACTCAACCTACTTCTCGGTCGTATGTCGTCTGGTCTACAATTCCTAAGTCGGCGAGATGGATCCTAACCTAAAGAAATGCGTATGCGGAGAGCCCCGAAGCAAAAAGAATTTGGCTGTTTAGAGACTCTTATCATTTACTATGTCCAGGCTGTTGGGCGTCATTCATCTTCTCGATTATCGATCGCATTAAATGATGTCATGATTTAGCGCGGCAGCAAACATTTAAAACATTTATTTTGCGCGTCAAATACTAATAATAATTATTAACAATCTTTAAGGTACTTCTAATATTTTCACTACATGATTATATATATTAAGACATTAAAAAATATACAAAAAATTTTTGCAAAACGTATTATTAACTATTTGCTTATAACAAAATTGCGATTTTGTGGAAAACGATTTAGATTATATAGGGTAGGAAATAATCATTTTACGATGAGTTCAAAAGTCAAACAAAAAAATGCGGGGCAGCCGTATCAGGCTCTAAAATCACAACAAAATGAGAAAGATGGAACGTTTTTGGTCAAGGTCTTAGTGACTATACACACCACCAAAAAAATACCGACGATTTTGCAAGTAATCTGTCAAAAATGAGTCTATTTTTTCTTTTTCAACATCAAATGTAGCCTACAGGAAGCTTGAATGACTGTAGCATGTGCAAAATGGAACTAATGACGTAACAACTATGTTCTCAAGGTCGATTCGTGAATGAGCTACAACTTCGACCATAAATGTCAAACAAAAAGGTAGTACGTGCGTATTCTTCAGCATCTAGTGTCAATCCAGTCCAAGAGTATGTGTGCATTGCTTAGTTATATTATCTCTAATGAATAATTATTAAACATTTAAGGTCTGATTCAGAAGCAACAAGATATTGTTTATAATGACGAATTGTAAACAGGATCTGGGGCGCCGGTTGAGGCAAGACAAAAGAACAGGAAAGGAGATGCTTTGAAGGATTCCCAGGTCGTCAGAGAAATCGAAGACATCCGGCTATTAGCATTTCCGTTAACGTGATTAGCACTCGGGCCTTTTTACAATGCCCCGTTTACTTTAATTACTGAGATTACTGTTGTAGGATGACTTTTATAGTTCTTCAATTTAATCGCGGCAAAAGAACGGCAGAAAATACCTGGACTGGAAAATTTATGGACTTTTTTATAGGTTCCATGGAACTGAATGGTTGAACTAAACTAGCTGTTTGAGGAAACTATTTAATACTGGCCATTCACGATTTTATTGAAATTAGTTAGGTACTGTGAAATTTACTTAAAAATCAATGTCGCCAATCTAAACAAGTCTATGGTCGTAAGTTTCTCATTACTGCAATGTTGACAGGATCTGATTACGATTACGATAGCACCCTGCTTAGAGAGCGGCTTTCTTCAGAAAGTGGGTCGCTGATAGCAGTTGTTTATTTGGCAAATAGAAACTCCTACAGGTCGCGAGAGCTGGTAAAAAGGACAATGTGGTCACGATGATGAATAAAATGTGGGAAAACTAGCTCTCGCAGAATGAGCCATATACACGATAGTCGACCTCCCCTAAAAGGTTACAGAAAAAGACGTGACTGATAGGCTGTCAGCCCGTTGCAAAAAAGCCGAACGATTTCTCCACGTATGCCCTTCAAGGTATCGTCAATTATCCGCAGGCTGACCAATGAACAAGTAATGGTAATTCGCGCGGTTGTCTTATCAGAAAAAATCAATTTTGTTCCAACCGATTCGTATGCCGTTTAACAAATATACATAATTAGGTCAATACTTAACAAAAATAACGATGGCGTACGTGGCACTATCGTTGGAACCTCGGTTGGAACATAACCAAAAAATTTGCACTCTTTTTTCGCGTATGCCACCAGGTAGATCCTTTACAATCCGATGCTTTTTATAATGATCTCATCGTAATGGATTATATTAAAAGCGCATATGTGTAATTATCGTAGTCATACCTGTGCAATTAATACGTAGTCATACAGGTGTGAAATTAATTAGACCGGGAACCGTATGCTCTTTGAAAATTGTGCACTTTATGCCAAAAACCATTGAATTTCGAATAGGCATACATGTAACCATCATTTACAAATGCAAATTGAGGACGTTTTCCAATAAATTGTTATTGCTAAAATACCGTTTAGTATGTTCGGCATACGTGTAAATTTAATTGTAAAACGCGATCTTTTGTGCAATTAACAATTACCTTTACCGGTGCATGTTCCACGGTTACTGGCTAATTGTACTTGTTCATTGGTCAGCATACGCATAATTAACGAAGGGCATACGTGGAGAAACATTCGTTTTTTTTTTGCAGCGGGCTGACGGCCTATGATGAATGTTAGAGAAAATCATAAAATATGTGACGATTTTGATGGTGTGTGTGTGAAATTTTGAAAATTTCTTATGCGTCTGCAATTAAATGTAATAAATTTAAATAATGTGAAATAAACGAATGCCACTTACTCTTACATTACATGACATTACAATATACAGGGTGTTGTATGTAATGACTAACTGAATACAACGTGAATCTTAAATCTTATATTTTAAACAGCGGCGCAGTTCACTGTATAATTAAGTTTTTTTTAAATCGGGAAAAGTCAAATTTAAATTACATTTTTAAAACAAAACTTGATGAGGACTACTGGCTTTATTATAGAATCTACGCATAACGTAGATCAGCTATGCAGTTCCACAAAACTCTTATACTAAGAAATAGGAAGAAAAAAATTGCAAATATGAAATATATTCAAAATTTTGTCCTGCCTTTGGTACTCCTATCACCAGGAATATACTATTTCCTTGTACATAAATATTGATCTGTTACTGATGGATGGACACCTTATAAAATACGAACACCAAAATCAAATTACTTATTTTGTCCATATCTATTGAACAATTTGTAATCAATTTATATCCGGTATATCGCTGAAAGTAATAAACTTAAAGTTAGATTTCCAAAATCCCAGGACGGTATTAGGGAAAATACACTATTTTTCTTAGGGTTCTTTAGAAAAGTTCATCCTGTATATTTTTTCTACTATTTCTTATACTCGTAGCATACCGAAAGTACAATACCATTTTCCTTAATTTTTGAATTAACAATAATGCTGATAACAGTTTATAAATCAGCTTTTCAATAGTATTTTAACAAGGAAAACAGAGCCAATACTTTCATACTGTAAATTTAACAGATTTCACAGATCCTAACTACAATAATACACAAATAATGAGAAATAATATTACGGCATAGCTAATTATTTAGTAACATAATGCAGCAATTATTTAAACTAATTATTTAAATCTAAGCAAAAATATACAGGGATTTTTTTCTGATGTGAAGTAAAGTGTGTTCTATGCCCGTTAGCATTACAGTGAACTCCCTGTACCGCTTTCATTTATTTATTTATTTTAGTACTGTGTTCGTTCCTCGTTAGATTTTATGGCTTGCAATTTTTTACGTAAGTCCTGTAATTCCCCTTAACCCCAAACAAATAAATTCTTCGGACGCCCATGAATGGCCGTTCCCATGTTATCTAGTACAAACACAAATATTTTGTTTTGCATGGAATAGACATAGCCATTTTATAAGGCGTATCAAAATATTTCTTCAGATCGTTTCAGGAAAAAAGTATTACTTATTCATATAATTTAAGAAACATGAAATTAAATAATGTACGAGGTCGTATTACAATAACTAATTCTTGTTATAGAGGAAAGAGCGTACGTGAAAGTATCTTCACAGTGGCGGGGCGGCTGAGTCATAAAAAAAATTGCCAATATCGTGCCCACAAAAATAGCTACACGAAAGTTTTATCTGAATTTGATGACTGCTTCGTATCTTTTTGAGAATTATGATAAACCAGTGAAATTTATTGTCGCTATTTTTCTTATTTTAGAGAATTCCCCCAGGTAGGTATATTTCTCGAATACAAGGACTTCCCCGAATATCTAAATATTCTCTGTGTTCCGCATTACATTTTCCCTAATTTATTTTGAATATTTCTTTGTTTAAGTGTTTCATACAATTGTTTTAGTTTAGAATTTTCTTGAAAAGTAGACAATTGTATCATATTAGTTAACAATACGTGTATATACTTCATGTTCAAAACAGTTAAAACTATCAAAACGATACAGACTTAGCCAGTGGCGGCGCATGAACATTGATTGTATGTGTTCTGCTTAGGCTTCCCACATTTGTGGAATTTAATTCCGGGATAGTAAGTTTGCCCGGAAAGCTTCCAAATGGCGCCACAGGCAAAAAATTTTAAAATTTTCAAGGTCACGCGTTTTCCTGGCACTTCTGAATTTCAAGGAACAATCCATTTATACAAAATTATACATACTTACAAGAACGATTTTTGAAATTTGATCCCTCTTTGAAATAATATCTATTCACGAATTACTTACTGACGGTATAAATAAATTGAAATAAACTAAATATATTTTATTAAATTATTGAATATTGTTTATAAACAAAAACAATAGAAATTTACCAACGATTCAACGAATTTTATTTTTCCTAGCCGTGTTATGATTTTTTCCTTATCTTTTTTTGATGTACAGGGTGGTCCCGAGGTACTGGGCCAAAATTCATGGGTAGATTCCCCAAGGAAAAATATTGCGATTTAGCCGACCTTACCTTAGTCCAAAAGTTGTTAGTTAAAGTTAACACAGGGTGTTAAATGTAAAATATTATTTCAGTTTTTTTTTAATTTATTCCCTCGTTTATTCCTTAACAAATGCAAATATCCTCACAAAATTTTGGGGTTTGGAGTTCTTTGAGTAGAGGAATTGAAATCTGTTCACATTTTGGTTAAAGTTCATAGAGGGCGCTAGCTGCAGTAGATTGAATGTGTTAAAAACGACGTAACTTTTTTGTACTTTAAGGTATCTCATCTTTGGTAACATTCTTATTTTTCAACTTTTTTTACACAAAAAAGGTATATTTTATTAAAGTAGCTATCTCGCACCGTTTTTGAGATATTTGGCTTTGAAACTTCCAATGTTGTTGCATTAAATTACAATTAAGTACCTACAGGTATTATTAATTTAGCGATAAAGTTTGTTAAGTAGGATTTGGACGAAAATCAAATAATTGACGTCTTCCACTTTTAAAATTATATCTTAGCTTACAAATTAAATTGTATACTCGTATACATAAATGTGAGAAAGAATGCCGAGGCTTTCGTTTTTGGAATTACATGAAATCAGTTGTTTATGGAGAAACTACAAACACTTGAGAAGAACTTTAGCAGCAGGTTTTAAATGCTGCAAAGTCATTTCGCATTAAAGATTTATACTTTAAAATAAGACAATCTTTTAATAAACGCGTTGATAAATGTACTGAAGTTAGAGGTGGACATTTTGAGCAATTATTGTCAAAAAGGCATATATTTTTACTAATATTTACTATTTTACTGTGCATTACAATTTTTAATTCTAAATAAACCCTTGTTTTTAACATTTCTAAATTATTTTAATTATTTCAACTATTAGTATTGGAAGTTTCAAAGCCAAATATCTCGGAAACGGTGCGAGACAGCTACTTTCAGAGTCTACCTTTCTTGTGTAAAAAAAGTTGGAAAATAAGAATTTGATACAAAAGATGAGATACCTTTAATTACAAAAAAGTTATGTCGTTTCCAACAACCTCAATCTACGGCAGCTGGCGCCCTCTGTGAACTATAACCAAAATGTGAACAAATTTCAATTCCTCTATCCAAAGAACCCCAAACCCCAAAAATTTGTGTAGATATTTTATTAAGAAATAAATGGAAATAAACTAAAATAATACTATACATTTAACACCCTGTATCTCTTTAACTATCAACTTTTGGACTAAGTACGTTCGGCTAAATCGCAATATTTTTGCTTCGGGAATCTACCCATGAATGTTGGCCCATTACCTCGGGACCAGCCTGTATATTATATTTCGCGAGTTATACGTGCGAATCCGAAATCCTGGACCGTACAGCTAATTCCCGGTACAATCACAGAAAATCCCGACCATGCCCATGTGGTAATCCTATATAGTTCTACCAGATGCCGTGAAAAAATATATAAATAAACTTACCGAATTGACAAGCTGCAGTCAAGGTTCTGAGTTTTTAAAGTTGAGGTCAAGTTTTTAAAAATACTAAAACATTGTCACTGGTATCACAGAGTATCACTCATCACTTTTAATGTTCTTTTTTGAAAATTAAATCAATACGGCGTTGTTTCGTACTGGCAAACATTTCAATTACCTTTTCATTGAAATTAATGTCATTTTTAATTAAACTATTCTCTATAGACAACATGGAAAGTGCCGATAACCTGTCCTCACCCACTGAATTTCTTAAAAAGTTTTTCACTCGTTTCAAAGTTGAGAAGCATCGTTCCGCCTCTGCCGTGGACATTGGGATTGTTATTATTATCTCCAGCAATTTGATGGTCTCTTTGAATGTTTGTTCCAAATTATTTACTCTAATCATATTTAAAAAAGCTACAGCCCCATTGGTTTCGCGAAAATCAGGCCTCATATAAATGATGGTCAACTCAGTTCGCAAACGGTCAACTTCAAATACTGGATATGCTGCAACTGCAGTCTTGAAAACATCATCGGGAAATATTTTGGAATACTTATCAAAGTGATCGGAAAAGAATAAAGTTGATGCAAGCAAGTGTCCACTGTATTCAAATCTAGTTTTTGCCGTTTGTATTATGACATCGCAAACCTCAAGAGCTGATGCGTGTAAACTTTCTTCTGAAACTCGCATTCGTTTGGGAGCAGGTTCTGAATCAAAAAACAGTTCTTCGCCTCTCTTAATAACAGATTTTATATCTTTTCGAACATTATTAATACAGTTTTCAAAAGTATCGATCGCACTTTTAATTACTACAGGGTCCGTTTTTCTTGCTTCCAGCTGGTTATACAAAATATCAACATGTGGCATAATGTCATGAAAAATATTTAGCCAAAACAGAAACACTTTATCATAAAGTAATTGTTCTATAGCACTCGCTTGATTGACAGCTTTGGCACTGGAAAATTGTTCCTGAATTTGTTGCATACATTCTATTAAAGAAGTTCTATATTCATAAATTATATTTACAGCTCTACTGTTAAAGTTCCAGCGAGTTTGAACAGCAGGCGGTATTCTTTTCCCCACCACTTCATTTAATACATCCAATCGCTGAGGAGAATTTGAAAAGAAATTAACGATGTCATCCACGTTTGAAAAAAAAACACGCACTTGCGTGTTTTGTGAAACTGCTTGCGACATTATCAAATTTAGCTGGTGAGCGTAGCAATGCACAAAATAGGCCAGGGGATACTTTTCTCTTATTCTTGTATGAACACCGGCATGCGTACCGCTCATAACAACCGCGCCATCGTAAGCTTGAGCAATCAATTTATTACAATTTTCTTTCAATAATGGATCAAGTACGGAACGAATAGAATGCGTTAAAGACTCAGCATCGTGCTTTTCCGGATTTATGAATCCCCAAAATCTTTCCACAGGACTGCCTTCGTGTACGTAGCGCAAGACAACGACCATTTGAAATTTTGAAGAGACATCTGTAGTTTCATCTGCCATGACAGCAACATAATTTGACTGATTAATTTCAGTTACTACTTTGTTTCTGCACACTTCAAGCATACACCGTAGAAGATCATTTTGTATATCTTTGGAAGTTCCTTTAAAAATAGTAGCCTTTTCTAGATGTTCTTTTAATATGTCGTCAAGATCTGCACTAAAATTTATGAGTCCGCGAAACACATCAGGGTTGTCCGAATTTTCTGTCTCGTCGTATCCGCGAAGTGCTAATTCGAAAGCTCCGCAAAATTTTATGCAATCTATGATTCTAGATAATACATAACGATTTTTCGTTACCTGTTCGTTGTGTTTCCGTATATTATCCCAATATGTAGAATCTAACTGACTTCTCACGTTTATTTTACCTAATAGGGCCAAGCTAACTTCATTCGACAAATGATTTTTTGTTATTTCATGTCTCTTGATACTCTGAGTTAAATGACCTAAATCTTTCACACCGTATATTGTCCATGTTTTATCCCCACCGAAAAGTAAGCACGGAAAACAAAACAGTGCATTTTTTATATCACACCCGCACATCCACTCTGTTTTTGTGTATACGTTATTGTTAAATTGTCTTTTATAACTTTTACTACGGCTCATTCCACTAATTTCAATATTTAATTGTGGTGTTGTCCTACCTAATTCTTTTATTTTTAGTTTATCCTCATACGACAGAGAACCAAATAAAGTTTTTTGTAAAAACGAAACACTATTCATTTTAATAACTAATATCCGTAGACGCCTAAATGAAAATATTCACCCGTGCCACTCGCAGAAATAAACCGCCACGTACCACGCCCTATTACGAAATACTACTGCAGCGAGCAGTGGCTGTCGCTGTTGCAGCCTCGTGTTGCAGCCACTAAATCCGTATATTCCTTTCGTGTACTCTGGGTCACGTGCCTGATTAGCCAATAAAAACAAAGGACGCATCTAACTGTTCGCTGACATAGACTATCGCTGTGCACACAGTTTGTATATAAGGTTGCATATATTAAGGGGCGTAGCTCGCGTCGTAATAATATAAGCTCCTAGATTTATTTTAGCGCAAGGACATTTGGATTCTTTAAATATTTTGTTTATATTTAATATGATTAAATACATAAAATTTTATGTGTTCTGCAGCTCTTATGGTAAAACTGCCACTGGACTTAGCACTAATAAATGGACGAAACTTAACTTTTCTTATATGTATTACTGTATGGACTTTACTAAAATATATTTTCTTGAATTGAGGGACTTCCTCAAATATTTCCGCAAATATTTCACTACATTCCACCCTAATTTATTTTAAATTTTTCCAGATGTTTCGTTAATTTATGTGCTTAAGGCTTTTTCGAAATTTTCTTGACAAATAATTCTACTATACCATAATAATTATTAACAACCGTACTAATCATATATATTTTTTTTTAATCGGGAAAAACTACCATATTTATACGATACGGACTTCGGTCCATTGTGCATACTCGACATGTCGAGGCAGGAGAATTAAAAAAAGAAAGGAAACTGCCGACTTAATGAAGACCAGTCGCCTCCGCATTTTTGCGACCCTGACAAGAATTTTCGTTGCCTTTTTTTATGCGACGCGTGTGCCAGCGACTATACACGCTGGTGCCTCGTGCATGGCATGAATGTTATAAACAATTTACCATGTGACGGCTTGCATAGTCCGAGTGCATAACGGGTGAGTCACGGAGTATATATTTGCAGTTCTCGTTATTCATAATCATAAGAATCGTTAAGATGCAATTATGGGGAAACCCCGCACCCCTTATCTGTTAGCGCTCAACGCATTTCTTATACAGGATCGTTGAAGTTAAAGGGATCAACTTCAACTTTTTTACTGGGACTCATACTAAAAGTATTCTGACATTTATATAGAACCGTTATGCTTTTATACTTATATGGTTTCAATTTGCATTTATATAGAGAAACGTAGAAACCTCGGTAGAAACCTTTTTGGTCTCATAAAAATAGGTGATCAAATATTTGGAGATAATAGATCTGATATAGATTGGATTAAAATTAAGTGGATTTTGTGGCATACTTAAAATGGAAATGATTCATGAACAGCAATAAATAGATAGTTATAATATGGTCAAGCAATAAATAAAGTTTATCGAATTTCTGATACTATTTTCTCCGAAAATGTCACCACTTTGTATCCGATTGCATTTTGTTATTATAATAATTATTATTATGTACATTAGTCACGGTTTTTATAAACCCATTATAATTTTAGATTATGCTTGTAATTATTATACGTTATTTTAATGTCAAAACATTTTAAGAATTTATGGTTTTGATTTTCTTTTCTGTTTATACCTACTTATTTGCTAAAAAATGCGTTTAACTAAAAATGAATGAATGATACACTTGGTGACGTCAATCCGGCATTTTTGTGTTGAACTAATTTATTGGAATTTGATACTAAAAACTTTAATGAAATAAAATATCCCAACATTCCACAACAGCAGAAAAGTATTATGAAAATGAGGGTAATTTATCGATATTCAACTGATTTAACGACCATTGTATTCAAATATGCATGATTAATAGTGCATACCGTCAGGTACAAATGGCTTGCACAAAGAAAATATTATTCAACAGTATAATGTATTAAATAATTACGCCGAAAGTTGAAAACTAAAAGTAATAGAAAAATGTATGCGACAATATACACAATATACAAGACACTGATCAAACAAGCAATTATTTTATCAATTACATCATTAAGTACTCAATTTTCTTTTTTTTAGCATACTGACTCAATGTTTTCTAAAAATCAAGTGGGTTATTCATATTCTATAAATAAACACCACGCTAACAACCGAAACAGATAAAATAAAATAAAGGATTACGTCAGTCTTCTAAAAAGGGAGATTCCAGTCCGAGCAAGCATGCAGAGACTGCAAAGGATACGAACAGGACGCGGCTAGTCCGTCAATCGATTTTTGGTCAACGGTCCAAATAATTATACGGCAGATAAGCCTTCTGACGTAAATTCATCACTAATATTAAGAGTCTTCAATTAATTTTGAAATTATCTCGCTACCAGTACATATTATAATTTATCATTTAAATTCAATACAATTAAATAACAATATAGCATCATGGTATGTTAAATTGCATACAAAATTATATACATGATTCATTTAATAAGTCTTCAAAAATCCTCAGTCTAATCGCGACACCGGCGTGATATTTGATAGTTTAACCATTTAATTTAAGCTAAATGTAGTTTTAAATGTCAACCTTACAACTGCAACTGCTAAAAAAAATCTCTCCAATTTTCCCTTCCCTGGAAAGTCACTGTCCTCGCCGTTCGGGTTTGATAAGCTCCCAAGCGCAAAATTTACCTTACTAACTAGCAGCTCGTCAAAGCTAGACGTATATAACGTCCACAGACCCATTCCACTAGTTACGATGTACAAATACGTACCAAGTACATGGACATGTTTATAGGAAGGTCTGCGGTCGTTTGTGCAAACATTAGGTACGATCAAACGCAACTTAGATGTATTGTATGTTGGCTAAATTAGACCTCTGAAATTTGATTGGCCATACAGTGCGTTCCGTGAACAAGACAACGGAAGACCATAGATTATTTTAATGAAAATTGTACAAGAGACAGAAACATTTCCAAACATTAAAATATTTTTCGTTGTATCAACAGAAAAAAGTTATGGATGGATATTTTCACCATATATCAATTTTGTAAGTTTTAAAAAATAATATGTATCAATTGAAATCAAAAGTATACACCCTAAAAACAATCGAAAAGGATTAACATGTTAGTTATTTTGTTATTTGAAAAAATTCAAAAATGTTCAAGAACCAAAGCCATCAAGAGACCAAATGAAGCGATTTCATATATAGATGAATTAAACTAAATTTGCCTATTTTCCAGAAATCCAGAAATCTGTGATCTTTTGTTTTACACATATTTATGAGACACCCTGTAGAACCACTTACACTTTGTACCATGCTTTGGAAAGAAATACACATTTTCCTAAATAATATAAACCAAGTGACTAATACAATTACACCACATTTATCTGTATTCACGTACATACGATTTCTGAAAAATGTTTAAAATTATAAAATAAGCAAGTTTATGTTCCAGTGACAAAATATTAAATACAAATTTTGCATATTTTAAATTATTTAAATATTTTATGAAGTTATAAAAAATTCAATATCAAAAATGTCTTTAAAAAATCTCATTACGAAGTAATTGCTTGGCAGGATATAAAAAAATAAATCGCCTATTATTTATAGATATGGGATAAAGTGAAGTAAATAGAAAACACATTTTCATACAAAGTTGGGGGCAAAGTTCTAAAAGACTAATTTGTTTAAATTTTAAATTGTCCACAAATTACTTGCAAAGATGTCATTATTGCACTGCAGTATAATTTTCTATACCAAGTATTTATTAAAAAAGTTAGGGCATATATTACAAATTAACTAAATCAAAAATCAAATAACCATGACGATCATCATAAGCATCAAAACCAAATTAAGGTGTCTTTCTAATGAGAAAATGTATTCTACAAAGACAATACATTTTTAAACGCCTAAGTAGGTAATTCCTGAACTTATTAATTACAACTAAATACTCGTAAAAACCGAACTTAAGTAATTTTTGCTCTAAATGTGCCAAATTAACTATTGTTTGTGTTGAAACCAAATACATCTGTTTAAAATTTCTAACTAAAATTATATTCCGTACTTCTTGTACCACTAATATCTTCACCTTAAATCGTAGGGGAGACCAAAATATAGTGATTTAACACGACTTACCTTTGTAGTAAGCTACACCCATGAGAAGTTATAGACTATGAAAGTGGGGTTTCAAATTTGGAAAAAAAATCAGTATCTCAGTTATACTTGAACTTAGAAAAGCCAAATTTGGTACACGGTGTGACTGTACCAAGACCATTAATCGACAGTAAGTAAAGTTCAATTGAAGCATTTTTAAAGGGTTGACAACATTAAAATGTGACAGAATTTTGTAATCCTTGGTGGGCTTAAAAAATTGTTCCTTTATTTTATGAGGAATTTAATTCTAAAATTTTTCTTACTCTTGTTAGTTCCCAAAAAACTTTCAACGAAAATACAAATAACATAATAAGTATTGTAGCTGGTATTTAAAATCATCGAAAATTCAAAAGTTGACTATGAATTCAAAAGTCAAACTTGACGAATTTTGTCGAGGCACCACTATAACTTAGACTGGAACATTGGTTTATGCCTGATGGAGCATCTCATTTTAGTAATATTGTTAGAGACTTTTTAAACCACCAGTATCCAAATAAATGGATTGGAAGAGGAAATAATTGCCCACAAGTTTGGCCTTTACGATCACCAGTCTTCAACAACTGTAACATTTTTCTTCCTCGCTCGTTGCATCTTGAGCAGAATTGTGGAATCACATTACTGATAAATGCACATTCATTAGAAACAATCAGCAGTTATTGGATAGAGTAGACTTCAATTTTCGACGAAGAATAAATTTATACCTGAGAGAAAACAATTTCTAAAACTGATCAGTGCAAATTGTATGTTATTTCTGTTGTTTAAGTTGTTTATAACTCTTATTCCAACTTTTTTCCTGATCGTCAAGTTTGAATTTTAAATTTATAGCCAACTTTATTAGTTATTTTCGTGTTTTTGTTGAAAATGACAAATTTTTTGAAAACTAACAAGATTTAGAAAAGTTGTAGAATTAAATTCCCCATAAAATAAAGTATTTAATAGTAATTGTTTAAGTCCACCAACGGGTTAAAAAATTCTGTCACATTCTAATGGTGCATCATCCCTTATCAAGCCTTTAAAAGCTCTTGGTACACTCGCAGCGTGTACCAAATTTGTTTTTTTATTAAGTTCAAGTATAAGTGAGATATTGATTTTTTTCAAAATTTGAAACTTCACTTTCAAGGCCTATAACTACTCAGGGGTGCAGCTTAGTATAAAGGTAAGTTGTGTTAAATCACCATATCTTGGGTTCCCCTGCAAGCCCCTGCTATGAGTCAGCTCTTATTCGAAACACCCTGTATTTAACCCCAATTAACCCTACAGAACAAAGTATTATGAAAAAATAACAAGCACACTTAACTGGTAAAACACAAACATTGTTTTAATGAATCATTAGTGCTACATCATATTCCGTGATACAAACATATATCAGTGAATACGTAGGTAGTAAATTGTGCAATTTATTGAAAATTTTGATACTAGTTTTCCACGAATTATTCATCAAGTAAGACATATATTCTTTCTAAGATAATATTATAAAAAATTTTTACGAAACGTTGAATAATTTCGGATATTTAAGTAAAAACAAACTAAGTACCTACCTAAAAATTTGAATAAATGCATAACGGAAAATTGCATTTATACATTTGTAAATTTGTGCATACTTGTCTCTATAACAGATAGATAAATATATGTAATTGCAACAGTTATTATGCAACCCACAATAGTGAGTAGGCAAACGATTTTTAACACGTACACTTATCTAAATGTAAAATCCATGTACAACAATGCTTTTTCTCTGAATATTTGCA
Source organism: Anoplophora glabripennis (assembly GCF_000390285.2). Classification (NCBI taxonomy): domain Eukaryota; kingdom Metazoa; phylum Arthropoda; class Insecta; order Coleoptera; family Cerambycidae; genus Anoplophora; species Anoplophora glabripennis. The sequence goes on from NW_019416292.1 coordinate 44,189, forward strand.
TACGCAAACAACTCGCTACATACAACGCAATGTATGCAAACTTGCACAACATTACATTTAAGGGGTAATTCAACATTAGCCATTACTTACCGCAGCGCTTCCTGTACCATGCTCTAGTGCACAGGCCGTGACAAATTCCTGTCCTTTAACTAGTTTAACAAATGAGCAATTTGGGAACCACCTAGCATGTTCCGTCCAAGGATCATCGTGTGGATCCCAGTGTTTTAAGCCTCCATCACAATGAAAACATCTAACTTGATCCCCCATACCTTCATAGAAGAACCCCGCCTGAGACAATACATCAGGCGTTTGTATCAGATCTGACGACCAACCGGCAAAAGAATTTAGTCGAGCTTCGACAGTTGCGTAGTTAGATCTCTTTGGTCCCTTATGAGCTTGAACCCCAAGTTCACCTAAGTTTTGCTCGGTTCTAACTAAGTTAACATTTGGAAACACTTCTTTTTCTATAGTAAAATCCCATTCTACACGCTCCTGATTGTCACTATTTCCACTACTCAGTCTAGGATTTATAGTGGAGATGACAAAGGGGCAGTTAGGGAAATGTCGCTTGTGTTCGGCATCTGGATCATCACCTGGCTCCCAAGCTCGCACGACTCCCTTACAAAAAGCACATTTCGTATTATCTCCTTCTTTGAGATAATAAAATCCAGCTCTAGCTAGCCTCTCTGGCATTACGATGTTTCTCGCTGGCCAATTTTCAAAGGAATCTAGTCTGGCTCTTTCATCTTGGTAAAAAGTACTCGAAGAGGACGAAGGTACATTGGGTGATATTATAGGAACATTACCTGAGGTAGAAGGGTCTAAAACGAAAGGGCATGTGGGACTTAAAGCTATATGTCGATTCATCACTTGATCACCGTAGTTCCATTCGGATATTCTTACGTGACATGCAAAGCATTCAACTTCTAGTCGTTGCTGTGTTGAAAAGAAACCAGCCTTGGCTATTCGCTGAGGATTAACAACTGCATCACTAGGCCAATGAATAAAGGTTCGCAGACGTGCCTCTTCAAAATTCATTTTCGAGCCAGTTTTAGGTTATGTCATGCTGTAAAATTGTTTAGATTCCTCAGAAAACTCTCTCTTAAGTCTAGGAATAAATATTTCATCCTGAATGTTGTTGAATACGAACTACATTAATTTATGCGGAGATATCAAATTTGTTTAAACTTGAACTGTCAACTCAAAACTCAGCTGATATGAAAAATTGCACAGATGTCACTACCAAACGGAATGCCACACGTCAGGAATAAATTGTGCCAAATTTAAATTTAACATTGACATTTATTTATTTACACAGCATATTACAATTTTATTTATGAACTGTTATTTAAATTAATTATGCGGCATGTTATTAAATTTGCTAATGTCTGCATCTTTATTAAGGCGTTAGCTTTTCTAATTTCAATGTCTCTGAAAAAATTAATAAGTAAGTTGCTTAAAAATGTAAAATTACCTATATAGGTAAGTACAAACCTAACTTCTTTAGAATCGCCATCGTTTCTCCGACTTAATATATAATTTTTCATTTCGTCTATATGAAATTTAACTTTAAACAAGACAGAGTCCAGGTTATTAGGATCAAATTGATATGCGCTGCAATTTTTAAGTGCGTAAAATTCGTTGATTATTTTTTCTGTTAGCTCTTGTAAAGACATTATTGTCTGTGACTTTATTAAAATATCACTGTTGTGACATTTGATTTCCCTGAAAAATTAAACTGTATTAAAAATGTGACTTTATTTTGTGTATGAATTGAAATACTTATTAGGATCATTTTCCTGACTTGCAATTTCATTAATTTGATATTTAATTTTATACAATAAAGTATCCAGATTCTTGGGATCAATTTCATACGCTTCCCCGTAGTAACTTTTTAATGCATCGAATTCATCGACTATGTATTCTTCTAGTTCTTGCAGTTTCGCTACAAAATCTGCCATTTTTTAATTCTTACTTTTCACCAGACAATTTTCACTAGTTACTAGTTAGACACAGAGGCTAGGTAAATACACAATTTTGCTAACACGATAAAAATAAATTTCTTAAAAATGTAGGTTTAGGTATAGGCAATTGTTTCTTAAAATAGTTTCATGACCCACTCGTCTATGTATAGGTAAATTATACCTAGATAAGAGGAGTAGATAGGACCAACTTCCCTATTCATTAATTTAGGTGTTTTTGCATTCATTGTTCATTTTATTGTGGTCAAGGACATACCTACTAACGGATTATGATCTTATTTATCATTGATATTTGTTTAGTATCAAATTTTTATCATATTAGGCATAATATCTATACAATAAAAGTCTAGACCTAGACTAGACTAGTCTAGACTCTAGACTAGACTAGTCTAGACTTTAAACTAGACAGTCTAGACGGAGTTCAGAGTTTTATTGTTATAATTACGTATCTTACCATAGGTGTCGTTAAAATATTTTCAACGGCGGCGGTAGATACTAACAAAAGACAAAATAAGTTAAGTGCTTATCTATATGATGTAAACGAAACAGAAATAATGTTTTATTATATAGGTGTACCTATTTATTTGTATTGTAAGGTCACTGCATCGATTTTCGACCGTTTAATAGATGTTTTGACTTTAAGCAACAAAAATTATTTGTTTTGAGGACTATTTGTTATGAATCTCTTAAACAGTTAGGTATTCTGAAATTACTACAAATAATTTTGTTATTTTAATCTGAAAAACCTTTTGCATGGATTTACATTTTTATTTATATATAAATCAAAGAAAAATGAATAAAATTTGGGAAGGAAATAATATTTAATCCAGCTTTCTTATTTTTGCTCAAATTTTACAAAACTAGTCAAGAATTAGAATTGGTAAGATCACGGTAAGATAACTAGCGCCAGCGCTAGTATCGCTATTGTAATATTATGAATTGTTTTACCCCCTATCTACGCCCATGCCTGACGGCTGATATTCAATTCCGGGTATTCCGGACACTAATTGCATGGCTAATTGTAAAAGGGTTGTACATTTTTTAGAAACGGTATCCTTATTCCTTAGTTAGTTTTGTGATATCACTAAGGTGTGCATTGCTTGTATTTATTCATCATTAAAAACCACTAAATAGGTACTGAAATAGATTATTTTCAGGGTATATTTCAGAGTTAAAGTTCAAGCATGATTCGATGTTTTGCAGTAGATAACAATGATAACATTTTCATAAAAATAAGTTTCTCCATCTTTTACTAAAGCTGCTAGAGATTTAGGGTCAAAGTCCTTATATTATCATTTCTGCTTTCTAGCAAGAAATTTACCAAATTTTTAACAGTTTGTTTAAAAAACATTTTAAATTACACAGTTAAAAATGACGTACTTACAATTTTTACAGGTATTAAAACCTATACAATGTACAAGCTAATTTACCCACGTCTTTTCTTCTTTTTTAGGTTATAAAAATGAGTAGCCGGGCATTCAGTTCCTCTGCTAGAAACGAAGTCGTAATAATTTCCGCAGTTCGAACACCCATTGGCTCATTCCAAAGCACACTTGCTCCCTTGTCGGCAACAAAGCTGGGTGCTGTTGCTGTGCAAGGTGCTATCGAAAGAGCGGCTATTTCAAAAGAGGAAATTAAAGAAATTTATATGGGCAATGTGTGCCAAGCCGGAGTTGGACAGGCACCAGCACGCCAAGCAGCACTATTTGCAGGTTTACCAAAGTCCACAATTTGCACGACGATAAACAAAGTGTGTGCCTCTGGTATGAAATCGATAATTCTCGGAGCGCAAGCTCTTCACCTTGGAGATCAAGAGGTGGTACTTGCTGGAGGAATGGAGTCCATGTCCAACACTCCTTATTATTTAAAAAGGGGCCAAACGCCTTACGGTGGAGTTAACTTACTAGACGGGTTGGTCTCCGATGGGTTAACTGATGTTTACGGTAATTTCCATATGGGGGTGTGTGCTGAGAACACGGCAAAAAAATTAGGCATCAGCCGGCAACAACAAGATGAATTTGCGATAAGCAGTTACAAACGCAGCGAAGAAGCTTACAAAAATAATGTGTTTGCCTCCGAGTTAGTGCCTGTTAATGTCCCACAGAAAAGAGGACAGCCTGATATTGTTTTCTCGGCGGACGAAGAGTACAAGAGGGTCAATTTTGAAAAATTCGGAAAGTTAGCGACTGTTTTTCAAAAAGAAAACGGTACAGTCACTGCTGGCAACGCTTCCACTTTGAACGATGGGGCTTCTGCTCTGGTTTTAACCACCTCTGAAGCCGCTAAGCGTTTGAACGCAAAACCTTTAGCCAGAGTGGTGGGATATCAAGATGGAGCTTGCGATCCCATAGACTTTCCTATAGCGCCTGCCGTTGCGATTCCGAAATTGCTGGAAAAAACTGGTGTATCCAAAGACGAGGTAGCTCTTTGGGAAATAAACGAAGCTTTCAGCGTGGTTGTTCTGGCGAATCAGCAACTTTTAGGGCTGGACCCCTCAAAAGTCAATGTGCATGGAGGGGCGGTCAGTCTTGGACATCCCATCGGCATGTCCGGTGCCAGAATTGTAACTCACTTAGTACATGCCTTGAAACCTGGACAAAAAGGAGTTGCAGCGATCTGTAACGGTGGCGGTGGCGCTTCTTCCATCATGATTGAAAAATTGTAAGTGCTGGTTTTGACAGGTATTTTTAAAGTGTGAGGGGCAAATGGGCTATTATGGATTTGGTTTAAGACTAAGAAGTTTTGTCACCATTGTGCAAGTTGTTTTTATACGCATTGTATTCTATGTTTACAGTTGTTATTTTTATACACAGATAAGAGAATTAAAAACAAGAATTGTGCAATTATTTCTTTATCAATTCTAGGAGAGACGCGTTACCAAAAAATGTTTTACCTACACTGACTCTTTATACCAGAGATCCATGCCCTTTATGCGATGAACTTAAAATCGAGTTGCAGCCATTTTTAAGTAGGGTAAATTTTGAAATTGTTGATATCTCCAAAAAGGAAAACGTAAGTTATCTGAGGTTGTACAGATACGAAATACCTGTGGTGTTCTTGCATGGACAATTTCTTTGTAAACATAGACTCGATCGAAATTTGCTAGAACAGAGACTAAAAAATATTGAGAGAAGATGAAGGGCTTGTATTGTAGAATATACATCAATAGAAGCACTAGAAATCTGAAATATTCAAAAAAAATTTATTCTTATTTACACTCGTGTACAATGTATAAGATAGGAACCATTTCAAATAAAAGTTTATTTTACTATTTTTATTAAACTTTAATATTGCCACCTGAAATGCAAAACCTTTTTTCTTAATCTGGTCCTTTTACAGGACAACGTAAAAACAACCAAAAAAGTGTAAATTAATTTTGATTAAAATTGAAAACTGTGACCGTCAATAAACAAATTTAAATCAATATAATTTTCCTGAGTAATGCAATCTATACATAAAAATTTTAAATATCTACTTATATACAGGGTATTCCAATTAAAACTTCTCAACTGGAAAATATCGGAATTGAAAAAAAAAAAATAAACAAAAGAAACCTGAGACACGTCGATTTTCTTTTCAAGGGGACATGTGAAGATGTAAGTTTTGATGTCTTGGAAGCTACGCCTTAGGCAAGGGTGTAAAATAATCTTAAATTTTAAATGGCACTCTATGTTGAGTGACGCCTCATTTTAAAGCTTTTTCAATTCTGCTCACGATATGATATGACAATAAAATCATCACTCTAAGACAAAATATCAATGAATGAAAGAATATTATTTTATTAAGTGTTCAAAATGGTTTCCCTCCGTTTCCATACAATAATAAAATTTTTGCTCCACTTCCGAACGAACATTTCGAAGCAGAACTTTCCAAATCATTGAATAGGATGCAGAGATTCAATTCAGTGGCCTCCCAGATCTAACGCCCTTAGACTTTCTTCTATGGGTGCACTTAAAGTAAAAAATTTATGCAACACGATCGAACTCACTTCGGTAGGAGCTCCGTCAGCGAATTGTTGAAGAAGGTTGTCAGATAACGCTCAAAATGCTTCAAAAGATTTGAATACTTAATAAAATAACAGTATTCAATCATTGATATTTTGTCTTATTCCAAAATTTAAAAAGTCGTATGTTGCCATGAGCAGAATTGAAAAAAAGCTTTAAAAGAGGTGTCACATAACATAGGGTGCCATTTAAAGTTTAAGGGTACTTTACGCCCCTGCCTAAGGGGTAGCTTCCAAGACACCAAAACTTACACCATCACGTGTACCCCTTGAAAAGAAAATCGACGTATCTCAAGTTTTTTTGTTTTTTTTAAATTCCAATATTTTCCAGGTGGGAAATTTTAACTGGATCACCCTGTATATTATATGGTTTTATTGACTTTTACGTTTAGTAGATATATGGCACGAAATTCAAAACAAGTTAGTACAAAGTTTCAAAAATTAATTTTAATTGGAGTTACATCGGTTTCTTATTATTTTCACAAATGTGTTACAATACATTATACTTGTATATGGAAGAAAATGCAGTTGTGTATTTCTGGTTGCCGTAAGTCGGTAATATAACATTTACAGTGTTCCTTTCAGTGAATATTCCAGCTATAGATGGAGTGTATTCAGCGAGTAAAGATTCCTTGTTATAAAAAGTGATCCATTTCTTGGGTTACATAAAGGTGGCGCTGATATAATTAAATTGAGTATGAAAAGATGCACGAGAAATTTAAAATGACATTGTTTATATAAACGTATCTTTTATTTTTTTACTAACTACTACTACTTAATGAATATTAAACAAATTCTTCCGCTTATCTACTGTGTCTCCTGTGCATCAGCGCTACAACGGCGACTCCTTAAACTTTACTTTGGGCTTTGGGTCATACAGACAACGGGATCCGAATTTGTATGCCCATAAGAGTCCTTGTAGAAACTCTATAATGCGTCTATTGCCTATTCACATAACAAAGACAACACATTTTTAACAGAGCAACCAGTTATTGCTGGTGTTCGAGGAAAATAGAAGTGAACACACCAAAATCAATAAATTTCTGTCCAATATTGACTGAATCGATCCTGCTTAGATTATTTTGAGAAAAACTTTTTATAAACATATATTCTAAAATGTTTCTGACCTGAAACTAAAAGTTTTTTCCAATTTTCAAAAGTTGAAATGATACACACGATATCAACTTCTTTTTTTAATATCTATTATGTAATAAAGAAGTTGATTACCTTCCCTTAAATTTTTATTGCAAAAATGCAGTAATATCCACAAAATTTTTGAAAAAAAAAATACTCATGTTACTGGTGTCATTACATTTTTTTATGTATTTTCTATAATGCGCTTTCAAAGCCATACAAAATACATATTCGATTTTTTTTCTTGTATCTTGTAAATGCTCAATAACATACCTCCCCACAATGCAACATGGTTGTATATATAGTTGCCTATATGACAGAAATAAATAGAAAATAATTATAAGATAGCAATATTATATTTCCGTTTTATTTTAAATTTGATTAGTGGTTACTACGATTAGTTTATTTGAACTAGCAGGAATTAATATTAATTTTAATTAACTAGAATAACATTATATTTATACGTTTATGGTCAGATTGTAGACAGGTAATAGTAATAAAAAATGCTCATTATACGGGAAGGTAAGTTGGTGAAGCAACACGATTACTCAATTTTTTCCTGCAAAAATTAACAACTAAAATATGACCTAAAATTAGTGTTAAAATTAATGCCAGTGTCACTGCATAAACAAGTAATTTTTGCGGTTATATTACAAATGATTCATGCTAATTACTTATGAAATATGAATGTACCTTTCCTTACTACACAAAATTGACCCAAATTATTCTTTTAATTGTAGCTAATTATTTTATTTGTGACGGTTAGTTTTGAAACGACTGCTTATTGCCTCCACCGTCTTATACTAATAGGTACATTTTAAATTTTACTTAGCAAAAATTGTGATACTGAAATATTAAACGACTGTAATTTGATGCAGTTCTGTATTTTTTTATATAAAATTTTCTGTCTGAGACCAAGAATAATATACGGACGACAGGTCTTTGACCCAGAACAAGGGAGTGGACAGTCAATCATCTTTATGAATGAATCATTATTCCCTTATAGACTAACAACCACGTAGACTGGCCGTTCCAATTGGGCTGTTCGTTTTAATATGCTGGAAACAGTACAAATTACTTACAACTTTAACATGTTCAATATACGTAGTCTCATTTGTGACATACGTCGTTAATTTGCGCAGATAAACGAAAAAAATAAAAGACATTTTGTCTGCTCTTACCGATTGCCAATTAGACAGTTAGATGAAGAAAATGTAGAAAGGATCTGGTATGAGATAAATAACAACATCCCTAATGTAAAATGTAAAACTTTAATGTAAAAAGATGATACAAATATATCCAATTGTGATACTGATAATATTTTTACCAATTTCTAAAATAATTAATTAAATCTAAATTTGGTAGTAAAATAGGTTTCATACATGAACTAACGCTCACTATATCCAATTTGAGTTAAACCATTTATACTGATACTGACAGATCCAATAGAATTAGAAACTTGTTTAGGCTTGACGTGTTTCCAGATCCAAATCATGTAAATTATTTAAATTGCCCACTGCTTAAATCTCCAATTGCCGCTTCTCTATTTATAAAGTCATTTATATGCCAAGGTAACTTAGATCTTCCTTACGTGCATAAATTTGTTTGATTACTCAAATTCTATATAAAAATCAAATATCTACGTAGTTAACCCCAATGAAAAATCGAATACTGGAAATTGTAGTAGTCGATAAACGCCTTTGGTATTTCTCAAATTTTAATAAAAAGTTAAAAGTTGCACAAAAGTGTATGTATTCTTTGCTACAGAACAAATTACTTGCGATTTGTAAAGGATTTAACTCATTATGGATGCTCGGCTGACTTTGTAAGAAAAAAGCTCTGTCGTTGGCAAGAAAATCAGAAAACTATTGGCCACTTTTTGGCCGTATATTTTCTAAGATCGAAACTGAATCTTAAGTAGTCGTCAGAGAGGTTCATGGACACTAAAAGTCCAAGCGTGAACGTGAACTCAGGTAGAGAGACCATAAGAACCAATTTCCAGGGGCTAATGGAGGCCTGTTCGATTGTATAGTTTATAAACGCATAGGCGTGTCATGAAGGGAATTAGAGATTCAATTTATTTATGCCTTCGTTTTCATTTACTTAGAAAAATTGTATATATACATATATGCTCCTAAAAATGTAACTTTCACAGTCAAAGGTATATTTAATTTAAATGACAGAATAACATAATCTGCAAATATTGCTTTAGGAATGTGAGAATTTGCCATATAATTAGGCAAACACACTAGTTGAATTGAATGGGCTTTTAAATCGCAATTATGCCCGATTTTGTGTTGTAAGTTAGTTTGAGATAATAATAAGTGACAATTATTTTTTTTAAACCCCCGCCCAGGGGTGAATCAAAATTAAGTGTTTTTTCAAGATAACCAAAAATAGTACGAGCTAAAAAAACTTAATTGAAATTAACAGGGTTAGGGAGGCTAGAAGTTAAGGGATGATATGAGAAATTTACAAAAGTCTAACAAGCAGGAAAAATTAATGAATACCAAAAGCTTTTTTTCAGTATACTGTATAAAATATAAACCTTTTCAGAGAAGATATTTTAATGATTTAATAGCACTGAAACAATTTTTTTCTGTATCATTCGCTTCGTTATTATAAATAAGGAAGTTGCTTTGGAATTTTTTTTATTTAATTTTTTACCTTACAGGACAGTTTGATAAAAAATAATTCTTTTTTGGAAGGATTCAAGGTGAATTTAAATTATATTGACAAAATAACATTTAGTATAGAATAAACGACAGACTTCCTTTTTTCTTATAATAATTGTAATACCTAATGTAAAAAAATATGTTTTGATTATATTTAACAGGATCAAAGAAAATCAAACAAACTTATACCTAACAGCAATATAATAACTAAAGATGTACCTCTTCTTCCGGCGGAAAAAGTGTCCAAATTTTAGATATCTACGTTACCTACATTACTTTTAATTTTTCGGTAAAATTGTAATATGATGCATGATAGTTTATGCAATTTTAATTCCAAAATGAAAATAAAAATGAAAATAGGAAAGTAATCTCACGATTTGTATTCCAGTAAAGCAATTTGATACATTAAGCTTTTGTTAAATTATCTATTAATCCATTTTTTTACCATTTTACTTTGGACAAATGTAGCTATTAAAACTGGAGTTCATCTTCTCCAGTTAAAATCACTACGGAAGTGTCATGTCGATCAGCAAAAGGAGTAATAAAATCTGTAGTAATATATTCAGGCAAGTCGCCTAGAAAAAATATAAAAACTTTGGACACTATCACTCGTTTTAATATTGTAGTATTGAAAAAAATATTAAAAAAGTATTAGTATTACTTTTTAAGTATTTAGATTCAGTATCTACTTATTCAATATATAGAAATATTATCAGTTTTAATCTATCAACAAACAGCATTTACTTTTTCTTATAGATCCAGTATTTCAAAATATTAATAATATAAGCACTAACATGAACAATGAAGAGTGTACTCCCAGTGGTCCATAGCGTTATGCTTCGCCCTGCCAAACCAGAGGTACCGGGTTCGATTCCTGATCAGGCAAGGTTTTTTTTCAAATAACTATAACATAATAAATATTAGCAGCCGAGAAAGCAGATAGATTATAATTCGATATACAAAATTCCAAAGTAAAAGGAAATTTTAAACACTGCAGAGGTTATAGTGACGTAAATACACTGTTGTCAAGTAGGATCTTCAGCTTACAATATTAGTACTTACATATTTCTAACATTGCCAAAAGGTGATAATTTGATTCTTAAAAGGATTGTTGAATATAGTGGTAGATTGGTCCAACTCAATGGGCCCTTAAGTTGCAATTTTGGTCGACTTGATTGAATTTTTTGATGAAGTTTGAGGTATATAATAACAATAAATGACGTTATTAATTATTTTTTCTACACCCGTATTATAACAATGCACTTATATGCCCATAATCCGTTTCATAATGATACCCATTACGATACAGATTTTTCATTACGATACAGATTTTTAATCAATAGAAACCCATAATTTTTCAATCAAGCATGCTGTGCATTTGACGTTTATCCTAGGTTCCTATGTAATTGTTTTAGATGTCAAAATCAGTACGTATTAAATTTTCGTAGATACCTAGCTAAACTTCGATAATTTATCAAAATGTCTGATATCAGCGATATAGAAGAATTACCATCGACTCCTCCACACATATCGGAGAAAGCAGAAAATGCAGTTCAAAATATTTTACCCCAAAAATCTAAGAAAGTGTACGAAAAACTTTATCAACGGTTTATGGACTGGAGAAATACAAATAATATTTCGACATTCTCCGAAAATGTTTTTATTGCTTATTTTCAAGAATTGATGGAAACTATGAAATCATCTAGTACATGGACACATTATTCAATAATAAAAACGTTGGTAAATATAAACCATAATATAAACATTTCTAAATATAATAAACTACAAGCTTTATTAAAGCGAAAGGCCGAAGGATATGTTGGAAAAAAAGCAAAAATATTTTCACCTGAACAAATAAAAACGTTTATCGACGAAGCACCCGATGAACGGTTTTTATTTTTAAAAGTAAGTATCTATCTAACATTGCATTTTTAAAAAAATTTCATGATTACATTTTCCATTGGACTCATGCATGATAGGTATATTTCATTAATTTCGAGCAAACACATAAACCGAAATCGTGGCCGAGCGGGTTAAGGCGCTCAATTTGGACTAGACTACAGTGTGAGATCCGGGTTCGAAGCTATAGCCTAGGTCAACTGCTTTTTTTTTTTCTTTTTCTTTTTTCTTTTTTTTCTTCTCTTTATTTATTATTGTTGTTTTTTTTTTAGGTAGCAATGATTTTTGGAATAATGGGAGCATGTCGGAGGCATGAACTACATGACCTAAAATGTCAAAGATATGAATGGAATCTTAATTGTTAATTTGTTAGAAACTAAAACAGAAGTACACTAAATACTACGAAATTAGTAAAAAATATATGAATCTACGGCCTAAAATTTGCCCCACCCCATCTTTTTTCGTTAATTATTTAAATGGAAAATGCACAATTCAAAACATTGGTATTAATAAATTTGGTGATATAGGGAAGAAAATAGCAACATATTTAAATCTGCCCGATCCGAATTTATATACAGGGCATTGTTTTCGTAGGACATCTGCAACCGTATTAGTAGATGCCGGTGGTGATATTACTACATTAAAACGCCATAGTGGCTGGAAATCCAATTCAGTGGCAGAAGGCTACATTGAAAATTCGGTTCAGAATAAAATCAGCATTTCCAATACAATAATATTGAACTCTATTGAGACTAGCAATAATGAAATAAATGTAAATATTCCTTCCACTTCCAGATCAGTGGGACCTGGAATAAACTTTTCAAACTGCACAATAAATAATCTTAATATTTTTAAGAAATCGGATTAATTACAATTATTATATGTTGAATATAAATACAAATAAAATGTTTATAGTTTTCTTGTATCTATGGCAATACCAATACCCGTGGTATTAATTACAATTTTGTAGATTTTTTTTATAGAAATACGAATAATTACTGTTACCTATTGTGTTCAATAAAAATATAAAATTTATGGTTTTTGATTATTTATCGGGTGTAGAAAAAATAGCGTATGCAACTCTCATGTAATGGTTATTATTACACTCGCATAAACCATACGAAACTCGCCTTCGGCTCATTTCGTATCCCGGTTAATGCTCGTGTATTAATAACCATCATTACATGATCGTTGCATAATATACTATTTTCTACCCCCGACCAGGTGTGACAAAAAAATTAAACAGTGTTTTTTCAAGACAACTTAAAAGGGGTATGAGCTAGAAAAAATGTTTTTTTATAAAAGTTGTAGAGCATTAAATTTTACATAAAATGTGTTGACTTTTTCTTCGACTATTAAAATTAACAGTTAGGGAGGAAAATCATAACAAGCAGAAAAATTACTGAATTTCAAGTTCTTTTTAATCTACTCTAATGTAAAAGATATAAACTTTCTTTTCAGATAAATAAATTTATATTTTTATTTTTAATAAAAAAGTTATAATAATTTAAATTTTTTAATTAGGTACCATTATAAAGACATTTTTTTTCTATATCATTCGATTCCTTATTTAAAATAATGCTAAATAAGTTGCTTTGAATTTTTTTTAGATATTTATATCCTCTTAGTCAATATCTTGTTTCATTGCTCTCTTAATAAGAATAAGTTATTCGATCGGTTCTTTTTTGCTGGCATTTATAGACTTATATTTAAATAATGTCTGTCTTTTACAAAGTTCTTGACTACAGTTTGTTATTTTAGTGCTTTTAATATATTGTCTGTATTTATTTATTTGTGAATTCCTTTGGTAGTTGTTATTATTTGTTTAATCACCACTTCATCTAAAAGAAAAAGAAAATTAAATAGTTAATAATGTTTAAATAAATAACCTTTTACATAACAGGCTCGTTTAATTACATAATTGTACGTGATTTACCCAAAGACACAATAACACATAAGAAGTTCAGTTTACTAACCATTATTAAAACTTTTGTCACTGAACTTAGACGAGACTTCTTGAAACGTTAACTTGTGATGGTCATCTATACTAATATTATATTGACAAAATAACATTTAGTATAGAATAAACGACAGACATCCTTTTTCCTTATAATAATTGTAATACCTAAATGTAAAAAAATATGTATTGATTATATTTAACAGGATCAAAGAAAATCAAAAAACTTATACCTAACAACAATATAATAAGATAACTAAAGATGTACCTCTTCTTCTGGCGGAAAAAGTGTCAAAATTTTAGATACCTACGTTACATTTTAATTTTCATTATTCGGTAAAATTGTAATATGATGCATGATAGTTTATGCAATTTTAATACCAAAATGAAAATAAGAGAGAAATCTCACGATTTGTATTCCAGTAAAGCAATTTGATACATTAAGCTTTTGTTAAATTATCTATTAATCCATTTTTTTACGCCATTTTACTTTGGACAAATGTAGCTATTAAAACTGGAGTTCATCTTCTCCAGTTAAAATCACTACGGAAGTGTCATGTCGATTAGCAAAATGAGTAATAAAATCTGTAGTAATATATTCAGGCAAATCACCCAGAAAAAATATAAAAACTCGTCACTATCAGTCGTTTTAGTACTATAATTGAAAAAAATATTAAAAAGTATTAGTATTACCTTTTTAAGTACTATTTAGATTCAGTATCTACTTATTCAATATATAGAAATATTAACAGTTTTAATCTATCAACAAATAGTATTAATTTTATATTTTTATAGATCCAGTATTTTAAAATATTAATCATATAAGCTCTCAACAAATGTCGTCTCAGTGGTCCATAGCGTTATGCATTGTCCTGCCAATCCAGAGGTTCTGGGTTCGATCCCTGACCAGGTACGGTTTTTTTTCAAATAATTATAACATAATAATTTATCAGCAGCCGGGAAAGCAGATTGATATGATAATTCAATAATATAAAATTTCAAAGTAAAAGGAAATTTTAAACACTGCAGAGGTTATAGTGACGTAAATACACTGTTGTCAAGTAGGATTGTTCAACTTACAATAATTATTACTTATACTGCCAAAAGGTGACAATTTGATTCTTAAAAAGATTGTTGAATATAGTGGTATTTTGGTCGACTTGCTTGGATTTTTTGATGAAGTTAGAGGTATATAATAACAATAAATGACGTCATTAATTATTTTTTCAACCCCCGGCCAGGAGTTACAAAAAAATAAAACAGTGCTTTTCAAGATAACTTAATTGTATAAGCTATATTGTATGAGTATGAGCTAGAAAAAATGTTTTTTTTATAAAAGTTGTAGAGCATAACATTTTACATAGAAAGTATTGACTTTTTCTTCGGCTATTAAAATTAACAGAGTTAGGGAGGAAAATCATAACAAGCAGAAAAATTACTGAAATTCAAGTTTTTTTTCAGTCTACTCTAATGTAAGAGATATAAACTTTTCAGACAAATAGATTTATATTTTTATTTTTAATAAAAAAGTTATAATAATTTAACAATTTTAATGACTTCTTAACACTAAAACATTTATTTTTCTATACCATCTGATTCATTATTTAAAATAACGCAAAGTTGCTTTGGAATTTTTTTAGACATTTATATCCTCTTTGTCAATACCTTGTTTCATTGCTCTCTTAATAAGAATAAGTTATTTGATCGGTTCTTTTGTGCTGGTATGCTGGTAGACTTATATTTAAATAATGTCTATCTTTTACAAAGTTCTTGACTACAGTTTGTTACTTTAGTGCTTTTAATATATATTCTGTATTTATTTATTTGTGAATTCCTTTGGTAGTTATTATTATTTGTTTAATCATCACTTCAATTAAAAGAAATTAAAATAGTTGTTTAAATAAATAACCTTTTACATAACAGGCTCGTTTAATTACATAATTGTACGTGATTTCCCCAAAGACATAATAACACATAAGAAGTTCATTATTAAAACTTTTGTCATTGAACTTAGATGAGACTTCTTGAAACGTTAACTTGTGATGGTCATTACAGAAATACAAATGATCTACTTTCACAATGCAAAATATTTTTGGTTAGACAAAAATAAGTTAATAAAAGCATATGCTTGACCAATTCAATATTTATAAGATGATATTTATTTAAAAATTTTAAAACATGTAAATTAATTTTTTTCGAAAAATTGGCTTGACTTTTTACTTACGTCTCCGAAGTGTGAAAAGGGGCTATTTCAAACACCTGTTACCTATTAGTTTAACTGAAAAAAATATTTCAATAATAATATGACTATTTTTGAAAACATATATTTCAATTGAAAACGTTTTACAATTCAAACTAATAAACTAGGTACCTATTATTTTTTTTGTTCGAAAATTGCAAATTGAGGTTTCCAATATCAAAATGGACCAATTTAATTTCAGATGCGGAGGAACCATATCTTGTTCTAGAGTTCTAATGATGGTATAATAATAATTATTTTTTAATGTCAGATATCAATATTGACAGAGCAACTGATTCAGAAACTTCAACCATATTCGAAGATATTTTATTTGAAACTTGAATTTTTATCTCAATAAAGTATTCAATGTACGGTGTAGACTTCCGATCCCCATGTGTTTTGAGGTAATGCCTGCCCAGAATCAATTAAAATAGTCGCAGAGGAGCTTATGAAACAGTTTCCCGAATAATTTTTTTCACCTTTTTCGCCAATCTTTTGAAGCAGATGCACACGTGCGAAGTCGCCTTTATATTCGCGGATCGTTTTTTCTTCTTGGCGCTCGCAAAAAAGCAATAAAATTCAATGAATTAAAAAAAAACTAATTTTTACATGGTTAAAAGAAAAAATGCCTTTGTTACTTAAAAATCGATAATGAACTAAACTGTGTTAGCTTCTGTCTCTATTTCAGATTATTACATCAAATTTCCTCATTCAGTCGCTGCCAACTTTGTTTGACGTTTCAATATGCCTGAAGAGATCTGTGGCGATATTGCTGTTAATTTCCATTACCACGTCTTACGCGAGACGTCTATTAGCACTTTGTGAGCAAATAACATTTATTCTAATTTATATCAGACACTTCATCGTAGAAACTTTATAGGTATCGATTTTAAGTAAAACAAGTGGGTAAGAGGCCTTGCGTGACAGAACTAATACGTCCTTAGAGCTATAACTCAGAAATATCCTTTTACGCCCCAAACCGTCGTTTTTATGTTTCTAGTGACGAATTGGCAACAAGAGCAAATTTTACATTTTATTTTCCATTTTGATTTTGTTAGATATGAGTGTCTCAACAGGTTATAATGACTTGAAAATGTGAGGTTAATTTAACTTTTATTCATCTATTTGTTTAATTCTGTCACACAAATAACAAGCGACCAGCGACAATGGTAATTGCAAAGTAATTATGATAATTAAAACTTTTGTTATTAACACGATGTCAGTCCTATTTTGTAATGAGATGAGTGGGTGCTATCCACAACTGTAATTGGACCGTAACAGTTACAGGAACGGGAAATAGACACCCAAAAGTTACTAGCATCTGGCGTGAGTTTTCTGTTATTTTGCAGGAATAGGCAATATAAAAAAAGGTCACTTTATTTTAAAGTACTTCCGTACGCCAGGTGGTTTGAATTTGCATATTTATTCCTGCTTGTAAGTTCCGTAACGTTTTCAGTTAGTATAGATTCGAAGTAATAACGGAAATGGGATTTCAGGCACAGGGTGGTAAAGGATATGCTTAAAGCTTAAATATTTGTGACGAGATTTGGAAGTCATGCTGTTTCCAGGAGCACAAAAATTAAAAAAAAAATAAAACATATTTTAGGTTTCATCTTATTTTGTTAAGTAATTTTGTTTTTTTGTATACATTAGAGCATTTGAATCTAATTTGGTACACAACCAATAAATAGTCATATTTTTAAGTGAATATTAATACAATTTATTGACTGTATGGGTTAATATAAGGGTGGCCACTTTTTATTTCATCCTGAATTTCTTTGTAACTACTCCATATTTTGATAGCTGGTATACTGCCAGTGGACAAATAATTTAATTGTAAAAGTTTTTTCTCTTGACATGTTTTGAAATGAATTTCAATAAAATCCATTGACGACTTGGAGATACCTACTGTAGGGGTAGCCACATTTTGTTCCATCCTGTACTATTTATATTCCATATTTTAATGAATTGTACGGTATTAGTGAATTGATACTTTTATTCTAAAAACTTTTCTTCTCTTGAGATTTTTTTCACACGATTAACATTAAATGCGAAAACTGGATTGTATTGGCTATTTTAAATAAAAAAAAACGAACAAATGATTGTATTATTAAACGTGTACATATTGATAACTTCAACAAAATTTATTGTGGGTAGAATATACCTTTAAAAACAGTACATTAATAACTTACATATTATTCTCAAAATGCCTACCTCCTTCTTTTTTTTTATTGATTCGTGTTATTACACAAAGTGTTAAGGCAAGTAGTATACAATTATATTTCAAACGATTAAAAATTTAAGTTTTTTTGTAAATTATCCACTGGAGTAGAATAAACTAGGCCCATAAGGTGACCTGAAAGATAAAAAACGTAGTGATTAAGATCAGGTGGTCAAACAATTAGTGAATTTTGGCCATAACCTATCCATCTTCTGGTAATTTTATTTAATGTTATCTTCACCATTTAGAATTTTACAAGATAAACTTGGAAAATATTTTGAGGTACCTACTATTTGACATCAGCATAAAGCAGTAAACAACCTTTAAAAAACCTGAAAATCAAATTACAGTCTAGATGTTCTAGTTACTGTTTCTAATAATTAATTATTCTTTTGAATTTCATACAATTATACCTAGTCGCCTACAATACGGAACGCATTTCCTTATTAATCCACTTTAGGCTGATCAAGGCAGTTCAGATTTTCCCATGAAAAATATTATCTTGAGTGAATGGTTCTGGATACGTCATGTATTGCCATATCAGATCCTATTTGTGTGATTTAACTTGCGTATGTGCAAAATGGGAGCAAATGGTGGACGGTTACTAACTGTACTTCGTTCTGAGACATTAAATTAGCATTTACTTAAAACGGTAAACGGAATATGTGAGTTATTAATTTCGTAAAAAATCGTATACATTTTCTGCTTCGGTAAGCGAAGTGATTTAACAGCAAAAAACAAAAATGAAATATTAAGGAACATGTTACATACTAGCTATATGCTAACAAGTAAATTTCTCATTATAATGTTTTTTTGTTTATATTTAATTACTTATTGGTGGAAAATAAGATCGATAGCTTGAACATTAATAATTTGCAATTTTTTGAAAATTTCCGAGCCGTTCGCAGAACGTTTGTGACGTCACTCCAATGGACATGGACTGGCTCGACGTGACAGTTTTGTACTGTGTTAATGTGCCAAATTATTAATTGTACGAAAATGCTTTTTCTCTTATTTGTGATATAGTTTTTTTCCTATTTTTTGATATTTTTCCACCTGCCAAAACGAAAATAATTAAAGAAATGTTTTTATTTATTTTATTTTTGTTATACTATTTTGGCTTAACCAAAAGTCGCACACTGGAAATAGCAGATAGGAACAGGACAAATCACATGTCACCTTCCTTGCACCACCTATGTGTTGGTTTTCTGGATTTATTGTTTGTTTTCAATATTTGTTTATCTTAAATATTACTATTTTTTCCATTAATTATTTTGAGAGAAATATTGTCGATAAAAATTGTTCATTTTTTTCACCGTCACTAAATACGATGCGTATTTTCTGAATATGATTTAGATCATAAATAGGTATACCTATACTAAATGAGCCCACTGTTCTAATACCATATACGAATATTATCTGAAAATCTGATTATTACATATCGTCATATTCTAAAAAAAGAAGAAAAAATTGTAGTAAACTTCTTATGACAAGCGCCTAAGCCGGTAGATGTTGAGAAAATATTAATTACAGTTTATATGTAGTATGTTTGGTATCATTACTACAACTTTTATTCTTAAAATCCAGTAAAAATGTAAGTCACAGCTTACGCAATACAATGTAACGTGTATTATTGGTGCACAATTAAATTTATTATTCTTTTAATGACATGCTGCAGATAAGTATATACACGACATATGTTTTCCGTGACGTTAATTTTTTATAGTCAACACGTAGGTATATTATAGATACGCGAAATGGTCCGAATGAAGTGCATAATCGTTTTGATCACATCGCAACAAAATTTCAAACTATCTATAAAATTATTTTACTATAATTAAGATCTAAGGAAAAAAAAGTTTTTTTTTTGAGATGTTAAAAAATCGTCCTTGAAATTTTATACCAAAAAGATGACATAATTACATTTTTTTAACTGAATTAAATCATAACATGTTTAGAAAATTAATATCATCATCGCCACTTGGGTAAAGCAATAATAACATATTTTTTTCTAATTCTTGATAGGATATAGTTTTTTTTTTCTATTTTATGGCGATTTTAAGTTATCTGAATATATTTCATATTTGCCAGTTTTTATGACGAATCCTTTTATCAAAGTTAACTAATGAAATTTTACAGCTATTTATATAAAGTAAAAGCTGTACCTTTTGTGGCACTTTGCAATAATTTCGATGTTCAAATTTTTTATTAGCTGAAATAAATATATAGTTTTAAAAATTCTGAAATTTGGAAAACTGAAAATGGTATCCATAAATTTTCATGGTTTTCATACTGCATACTAACAAAAATTAATCACGTAAAAAAAACGACAAGAGTACTATAAGAATACAGGATATTTGTTTGAATGATGACATTACTAATATTCTTTCGTGCTGAAGAAAGTAAATAAACTGAACTAATTAAACTGAAGATGATTAAACTGAAAGTGATTTTTATTCGCTTCAACTTGTGCACAAAAGAACAGTATCAACACCAACACAATGTTGGTATTGTTAATGTTAATATTTCAGATTACAGTTTTGCTTTCAATTTTCAAATACTTGTATAGGTATTTTCATAGAGTCCCAGCAGGTTACAATGAGAAAACATTTCTTTGAAGTTTTTTTCGACAAAGCTTTAAAAAAAACAACCGTATTTACACCCATACAAGGCAACTATTGTGCAGGAATACTTCCCATAGAGTATGGAAGGCGATTGCAGTACTGTTACTAATAGGTTACTAATTTATGAATTTGAATTTGTAGCGAAGAGCAATGGTTTGTAAATTAATGTAACATTTTTGAAATCTTATTTTATCTATAATAAAAAGTAAACTGTCTATGTTTATTTTACTCTGTATTTAAATAAAAATAATATTAAACTGTTATAGGTACCTACACATCATATTCATTTTGCTTTCATAGTAAAGATTTACAATTTGTTCATTAACAAGTAAAGTTTGATAATTTTCTCCTTTTAATAAAGTTGAAAGCATTTCAAGGGAAAAAAAAGTATGTTTCGGAAATATGTAATACTAAATTTTATGTAGGTATTAAGTTTAATATCCATAGTTCATCTCAATCAATGCTATTTTTTTTAATTACATGTAACACCTTCAACCACTCCACTGAGGTTTAGGGATTTTTATTTGATCTTACCAACCGTGAATTGTTGGTTGTCTAAGCTAGACAGTCACGTGGCTTGTAAACATTTATGAAGGCTCTGTATCAATTAGTGACATTTAAAGAATAATTGTAAAATAGTATAATACAATAAATATATATTAAAAAAAAATAATAAAACTTTCTAGTAGCCTCAAGCAAAAGGAAGTAATTTTTAGTAATTCTGTGTCGACTATCAGAAAAATCGTTGCCCTCGCCCCCACACCACCTGGAGACCGTCGCGGGCACGCCTATGCCGCACATACTTTCAGCGATGTAATACCGCTTGGACCACTGCACCGACCGGCCGTGGCAAGACTCGTGGCGACCGACTCGGGCTTAGAAGTGAACAGCTTCACCGGGATTAAGAGAAGAAGTTGCATTTTCCCTGAAAAGATCAGTGATCTCTGTCAATTCCGTCCGGATTCCAATTGGGGTGCGTGAAGTCAGTGCTAAAAACCCTACCGCAAGTTCCAGTGTTGTGAGTGAACCACTTGTTGTTGCCTGGTTACTCCAGGTCTTCAAGAGGAAGGAGTACACCCACGGTGGCTTATGTTGCCGCACGGTGCCACTAGGAATGTAAGTTGTGAGAGTGTCTGGCTTCCTTTTGGGCGTGAGTTGCTAATTTCTTAAAACATTCATTAATTTCTTTAAAAAATACGGTGTTTTTTTACCTGCAGTAACAATTTCGCCGTTAATACTTGAATAACGTGGAACAAACTATACACAAGTCAACATGACCGCTCGACGCGAGGTCAAAAGGTCCTTTATTCAGTCACCTTTACAAGATATTGCAGAATATATTGAAGGGAATTAAGAAACTGGCAAAGTTTTCAATTCATCAAAGAATAATTTTGAATAAATTATGCTTTTCAATACGCAATTTTCTTTGACTACTTTCTGTTTTCTTCGCTTATGATCCTAAAACTTAATTTCTTCATATTCTTTGACATCCAAATATTTTCGACGTTGAGTGCTGAAAAAAATTAAAGTTACTGTCAGTTTATGATATCGTTGGAACCACCAATGCAATATTTTGGTTAATATACAATGAAATTTATTATATTTTTAATGACATTTTACAAATACCTACATATTTTTTTTTTATTAACACAAATTTGCATAATTTTGCTGCACATACTTTGGTTATATGACAACAAAATGTTACACTCTCTTTTTACAATGTTGTTAAAACTTAGTAAAAGATTTTTTTGAGAATTTTAGCTATTGCAATCTTTTTCTTGGCCTTTTATATTAGGACACATAGAATTAGACATGTCATTAATACATTTTTAATTGTATAGGTAATTGGAATAAATCATAAAAGTTTAAGGTAGTAATAACATCGGTATCGTCGTTTAAAATGGCAAGTTTCATAAAAAAAACATAGAAAACATAAATTTTTCTGTAATTTGTTGAGGATTTTGAAATATCTTAAATAAATTTTCCATTTTTTTGTAGCGACTTCTTTTCAAAATTAGAGCTAAATTACAATATCTGAAAATTTACTACAGTTTCCAATTTGTCACATGAAAACACATAGAATACATAATGCAACTTTAAGAACTATTATACTTTGAGTCTAATTTTATATCAGAAATGTTTTCTGTTACCGGTCGTAAAAATTTCCTTCATCTTACACATTTGATTTTCAAATAATTTTGGTACCTATGTGGTTTGACATAAACAAACAGATAATTTCTTTTGTTTACTGTGTCTTATCTATATGCATCAAAGAACATGGCAATTATTTATTTTATTTTAAATTAAATATGGTTC
Source organism: Anoplophora glabripennis (assembly GCF_000390285.2). Taxonomy (NCBI): domain Eukaryota; kingdom Metazoa; phylum Arthropoda; class Insecta; order Coleoptera; family Cerambycidae; genus Anoplophora; species Anoplophora glabripennis. Next base: position 67,239 of record NW_019416292.1, read on the forward strand.
TATCTTGTCACTGATATGGCGTGATTCACACTTTCTAAAATGAATAAAATATGACTGTTTAACGTATATTTACCATTCCACTATGAATTAAATACCCGGTTTTATATAAATATATAAAAAAGTAACTATAATTAACAGAAAACTAATGAAAGAAGTACTAAATATATTGATTAATAGTGTGCTGTTTTTTTTTTGTATTTCTTTACTTAGACAGTGGTCTGTTAAACAACAGTTGAAGTGTAAGCAAAATAATAAAATATAAGAACAATTACCTATATTGCTTATTTTCGACAAACATTTTTTTATTAATACATATCTTTAAATACATATTTGCTGATTACCAGAGTAGAAATAATTTTGTCATTACGTGTATGTATGAAGATACAAAATAGGTACATTATGTAAAATTGTATATGATAGTATTAACAATGTTATATCATACAGGGTATCACGAATGTCCAAATTTTATTCCGTGAAAGAACTCCTGAAAATGAGAAAAAAGTTTAAATATGAATCAAGCATCGCAGCCAGGGTTTTGTGTGACATTTTTTCGCTTGTTTCAGACCACAACCTCAAAATTTGGATTAAATTTTAATTGGACATATCTTGCGTTTTTTGTTTAAAATTATTTATTTTCGAGTACAAATGTACTAGTAACAACAACAAATTTGATTTCATTATTTTTTATTAATCAACAATTAAATATAAAGGCATATTTTGTATGAAAAAGTCATAATATTTTCATATTAAGATGAGGCACTCTAATCATTTTCTCTTTCCTTTTTCCATTTAGTAGGTATTCCAGTTAATAGTTATCATTTCGTTTTAAAAAGGATAAAAAATAAAATATCTGCTTATATTTTTATGTAAGTATACATCTTTATGCGGTTTGAATATAAAAAAATGTATTTCAGAAATTAAGGATTTCCCGATCAATGCTTTTGGGAAAATTTTTCTTACCTGTATACTATTAATCATATATTATTGTCTTTTAGTTTCAAAAACCCGTATCAAATTGTATATAAATTAAGTGTTTTTCTTTTGAGTAGCATCTAACGCTAAAATATCTAATTCACCGTAGCATAAATCTAACAAACACATATACTATCCTATAATCAGTTTCTTACAATAAATAACATCCGTTCAGTGTTTAAATGTACTTATCAGTTAAAAATATATTTTTTCAAGGTTTCACAGCCGTAAATCTCGTAAAATTTTATATACACTAGAATTTATTTAGACAGCAGAATCAATAAAACCAACACTAGTTTATTTTTTTAACAAGAATAAAATGTTTGGGAAGTTCCACTGGAAAATATATGTGTGATCCAATAATAAAATGTCCGCTTGCATTTATATCACCAAACTTGGGACAGGGTATGTTGTAAAGTTATAAAGAATAAATGTCAAGTAAAACGAAAATGTCATTAGAGGCTATAAGAGTACAATAATTAAATATTTTTTTGCCATAAGAATTCGACTTACTGTTTATTGCAATTTTTGTAATACACCTCTAAAATTATTAATAAAAAATGTATTGTATAAACATATACATTTTGTAAATGGTTTCTTAAGAAATTATAGGTACCTTCTACGACACTACTGTTATTAGAAATAAATTGTACATGCCTCAGATGATGAAATTATGCCATTATTTCTAATGCAGAGGTTAAATGATATCAATTCTCGTTATTCGTTCAATTTGCAGTGGTTTACCAACTAATTTATACTTTAATCACGTACTCTACAATTCCGTGGGTGTTTTTATTATTTTTTTCATATTAAACACCTACTAGAGTACTTCATAGAACACAAAGATTTATTATATTCCACTTTTTGTTATCCTTTTAAGTATCAACTCTTTCTTGTATACTCATCTCTTACATGTGTTTACCTTCTCGTAATCCAGGACGAAGGTAACTATAAAATCAGTTATTTTAACTTGCGAGTCATTTCGTAACAACAATAACATAAAATGTCACAAACGTTTACATGTTTGCAAGGTACTACGTATAGTAAAAAGTTGTGGTGTTTGCAAGAACACGTCGTCATGAACCATATGAACTTCAATGCTGAAAAACATGAAAAGAATTGTGGTGTTTTCATAATTTTTTATTAGTTAAAGTATACAGAATGCCTCCAAATAGGGTGTGTATTATATTATTATAGCTATTTTTTAATTTTTATCCCAATAACATGCATTGAGATTTTGATCTTGAAAGATGAACCTTATAAGAAATTGAAATATTATTTTTAATTTTTGAAAATATGTCTTTTATGGTCTTTATGTTTTCCCTCCACCAAGTTTCATCCCATTATTATTTGGGTACCATTAAAGTCGTTACTTCTTATTGGGCTTTATATACTTTTTTATGATTTATTGTTACTAAATTTGCACCAGGCTACCATCTGGAGATATATGGATAGTGTTACTATTCATATTTTCCATGTTTACAAGCGCAGATGTTGCAGGTATGCCCTTACAGGTAGTGGGGTTACTTTAGGCACATGGCTTTTACAAGTGAAATCAGTTTATCTGCTTGATAAAACCCCCAGAACGTCCTTAAATGCATTCTGGTCGTAATTTAATGACAATCTGAGACTTCCGGCGTATATCTACGGAAGTGAATTTACTAGAACGCTGTGGTTTTTTAATGAAGTGAGGATATATGGCTTCTATCACTTGCCTTCACAGTAAACCATTTGTGATTGTAATACACTGAGAAAAGGATTTAATTCTGACAAATCAAATTTATTACAGCTAATTAAAGCATTTATTTGAATTTAACGAATTAGATTTCTTTAGAGTTAATAAGTGACATTCATTATTTGAACGAAAATATTATAATTTAATTCTAAAAAATAATTTATGCGAAAATAACTCAATGTGTATACTGTATATGATTTGTGGTAGTTCCTGTAACATAAATTTTATTTTGTAAGTGAGGATATATGGCTTCTATCACTTGCCTTCACAGTAAACCATTTGTGATTATAATACACTGAGAAAAGGATTTAATTCTGACAAATCAAATTTATTACAGCTAATTAAAGCATTTATTTGAATTTAACGAATTAGATTTCTTTAGAGTTAATAAGTGACATTCATTATTTGAACGAAAATATTATAATTTAATTCTAAAAAATAATTTATGCGAAAATAACTCAATGTGTATACTGTATATGATTTGTGGTAGTTCCTGTAACATAAATTTTATTTTGTTAATGAATATTTGAAGGGCCCTTTCGGAATTAGAATATTTTCAGTTCTGCCATTTTTTTTACTCCTTATTGGACCAGGTGGAAAGTATTCGCTGTTAACATTAACTTCCGTTGTTTCTAGCCTTCTTGATGCAGGCCTGTCTTTGAGAACAGTCCACCTGGTCATCCATACCTGAACACCCTTGAACTTGAATTGGGAATAACCAGCTAATACCTCGACATTTGCGATATCGGCCGTCACAGTCACTCGGCTTTTTCAATAAATTAGAAAGGTGGGTGTGGTGTTATATGCCCCCGTACTTACCCGCATGCGACACTGCGTATGCGTCACCTCTATTAAATGTTATTGCGGAGAAAATTATACGTTTTGATTTAGAATTAATTGTACGAAACGGTAAGAACTCCGTGTATTTGCATTTTGTGGAGGTCGCCTAACGTGACCAGATGATTATATTTAGATCGTTGGGTGTTTTCTTAAATTGGTGACACCTCTGCGGCATCGACAGTATGATAATTTTTACAAATACAATTCCAAAAACTCGTTTTTAATTTTGAAAAAGGTATTCAATAAACAGGTCTGTAAAAGTATTGAGTAGGTATTTACCAGATAAACACAGTTGTGCATTAGAGTAATTCTCTAAATTACTTGTTATTCAAGGTTATGTCGACATAACATACCCAGGATTAAATCAAATTGATTATTGGAAAAATTTCGTAATAGTGGATTTTCCTCAATCTCATGCACACAATTTTAAATTCTTATTATTGGGAGTTCTCTAAGGGCCTATTTTGAAGCCCTTACATTTTCTTATTGTTGTTAATTATACCATTATCAATTAAACTACATTTAAATCTTAATATGAAAGTTTCTTATCCCCATTTCCTATTTTGCGAAGTTTACATTAAGGCCATAATTTACGTTGCATTGTTTCTGCAAAAAGATCGCATTTGAATTTGAATAGATAAGGAATAGATTTGATTGATTTGTCCTCAGATTACTTCCTCTTTATCCCATAAACGATAGACACATTGTAGTCAATAGATTTCACCAATAACCTTCATAGTTCCATTTACGAAAGGCAAAGCATAAGAATAATCGGATTTTCGTAAAACACTTTCACGTGTATCAGTTACTTTTTGTCTTAACGTAGGTGTCAATACTTTAAATATTATATAAAATGATTAATAAGCCGTTGATTTTTTTGTAAGTACATGCACCTATCGAATTTTCAGGTATACAATCTACCTTAGAAATTTTTCACTTATTGGATAATTTTCTAGATAGACAGTACTTTTTCAAAAACTGGTCATATGGTCTACGGACTGCTCGATGACGTGTAATGTAACTTTTAATTTGTGACTTGACCATTTTGTATATAGGTATATTATAATTTTGTAGCAATATTTGATTTGTTGAAATCTAAATTGTATCATTTTCAATTCGATATACACTTCGCTTATTCGTATATACACTTTGTTAGAAGTTCTTTAAGGCCCTTTTTATTTATTTCGGTTGTAGTCCTAACTGGTGAGAAAATTTAAAAACAGGTACTGAGGTTGTATACGGATTTTAGTATGTCATGTTAGGACACCACAGGTGTTAAAAGAAATCAATATTCCTATAATGGAACTGCCTAAATAAGGTGTAGGCAGGTATATCGACTAAAATTTATGGGATGCTTTTAGTGCTTTGAAATTTACACTGTATTCTGGAGATCTTCATGAAAACTTTTAGAATTTTGAATATTTAAGTTATTTCAAAAGTGACTAGTATAAGATTGTTGTTTAACTGATGTTTTGAAAGTAAAACGTTGAATAATAACAAGACAACATAGCATGCATGCATTCTAGACAACATAGCATGCAAATATAACATTAATTATTATAAACCATGTTATATATTAATCAACGTAGTGAAAGTAATATTACTGGATTAATTAGTTAATTATAGTGGAAAATATCGTTCGCAATATGTTCATGGTGATCATCAATGGGACATTTCTTGTTTAGCAGGGCAATTTTTAATCATCATGCTCTACTTCTACGCTATATAATAATTTCCCATGTAACTTGCAGAAGAAAATAGATCTACCCTAATACACTTTAAAAATACATCAATTTTTAAAAATCTCAAAATTTTACCTGTGTTGAATTATTTCGTGGTAGATCAAAATAAAATCTTTGGAAGGGTTAGTATTGTTTAATAACCTGACTATAATACTTATTAATTAATAAAATTTCCACATATAAGTACATACTGGGAACATAGTCGCAGAATATGTAGTAGAATTTGAAAGAATGTGTTATTGCAATGTGTTAAATTTACTCACGATCTTTTGTAATATGAAATATTCCATTTAGTGGACTATTTCCTAATGCACTTTGTGAAAGAGGTCGTAAAATGTAGTGTACAAACGATCATTTGTGTGCCATCTGGGTCTTAAGCTCTTCGAAGGCTGAATCTGATGTTGTTTATTTGTTGTAGGCGAAGTTTCAGCAACACGTAAGCCAGCTCAGTGGCGTAGTTGTCCTCTGTTAAGTGGTATAAGGTCAATATAGAGTATCATCAATACAAAAACTTTTTCATACACTTTTATTACAGCAATTGTCTGCGATTGCAAGTACATATATTAAAAGTCAGTTATTATTAAAAACAGTTAGAAAAGATCCTGCAGATAATAGATATTTCATGCTCATGCATATACATGTGTTGATTATAGGCACCAGTATTATAATGGATATTTTTTATTAAATAAAATTGAATGTCATCAATTTCGTATTTAATAGAATTGTTGTGTAATCTTGCGTGGACATTTATAAAAATTACGCAACCAAAGATGTTACTTTTTGTCCTCTTCTTAAAACAAATACTAAAGCTTGTGCAATATTTTATGGATTCTAAAGTTCATAAAAATTTATAAACAGTTTAACATAATCATGATGATGGTGATTCCAGGACCGATAGAAAATTATTGATAAGTTTAATTTAAAAAACGTATTATAAAATTATTTTTAACATTAATCGTCAGTTTTAAAACATTTGGGTATTTCTATTTTAGGAAATACAACTACTGCTAGACAGGATATGCTAAAGTAGAGGTAGGTACATCGAAGTACCTGATTTAAAGTTTACGAAGCAGTTTCTAGACATGTTTTAATAAAGTGGAATGACTTGAAATTAGTAGCGACATTAATTCTTTAATGGCAGTTTTACACATATGTATTTTCTGCCTCTGTTTACAGTGCAGCTATTTGTGAAATGAATCATGGCAGATTTTTAAGACTAGTTACACACACACCCTTGTCGAGTAGTAGTTGTCATGCTTTTACGTTCAAACTCACGATTTTTTCTGTTAAAAAATAAGTATATTCATAATTATAATTTAAATGTTTGAACCGACATTATTTGATGTTTTTCTAATATAATTTATTTTCTATTTTGCTTATCTTACATACCATTCTCTCTTTATTTCTCAGGTTTCGCTCATTACAGGTACCTACATGCAATTATATTTTTTAAACGAGCTCTCGCTACACAAATTATTTCTGTGCCCATGTATAACACATTAGAAATTAATAGTGCTAAATATTAATTGCCATTTAGGTATTATAACACCACATTAAACGTTATTATTGTTGATCCTTTAAATTGCCTTAACAGCGTAGGCATTTCGAAAATGCCTATTAAAATAATTACTATTTTCAGCATGGTTCCGTCTCAGATTTAATATGCAACAAACTGCAAATCATGAATACGTTGAATTAATGCACAGCCTTATATAATTAATAGCTGACTTAGTAAGTGTACCGGGTGTTCCAATTAAAACTCCCCATTGCTTGTAAATGACAGATTGAACCAAAGAGATATTGTTACAAAACAGAATGAAAAAGTCGAGATTTATTATCTATATTATATTCTAAAAGTACCTAAATAAATTTCCAACAATGATCTCTTTTTATTTATTTCAGTCAGTGTAATATAAAGAAAGTTATAAAGCATATGACTAGAAGATTTATCAAAATTTTACAAAATTTAGTGGGAATAACAATGACATGGTCCAGAAACCTTGAAAAGATCTACAAATTGTTATCTGGATTGTTGCAATGGCTTGGGGAATTATAAATGGCGGACCCTGTATATTCTTCTGAATTCGACGTCTTTGGCTTAAGTTGTTTCTTCAGAATTTCCATTATTTATAAAGATCCGCTCCGAAGCCTTGGTTTTTGTCCAATAAACACCATAACTTACGCTGCAGTCAGCTTTTTGTAAATACAATCGATACATCAAGCCGTTGAACCTCGTTCCAGGCTATTTTTACGATTAAAAAATGGAACGTGAGCGGTCTGCGCCGATCGCAAGAAGAAGACTGCGAAGTGCTCGTCGAACCACTTGACGACGGCAATCTTCAGCACGTAGGTTAAACAATCGGTATAGAGAAATATTTTTAGCGGATTTGCGGTAATGTAATTCTAGTAATAGTGATGCTATGGAAAGTTGAGCGAGTTTTCGTGACGGTTCAAATATTTTCTAATGTCGATTGTGTTGGCTAAGCAAGTAACTAGCTGTAAAATATAAAGCTCAAGGATACGTGCTTTTGGACTTGGAAGGGGCTCACACTAATTAATATCACTTTGTTGATTCTTTTCTGGAGATTTTCTTGCATATTTTCTTTCTAACAATTTCCTCGATGATTATTCGTCATAATTATATTTGTTATTGTATAAGTCTTCTCCTTTAATATTCATTTTTTTTTATTTTTTTATTTGTTTTTCCATTTCTTCCATGAATAAATTTTTATCATAAAATTTTTATTTATTAATTTTCTAGATGAATCCTCATTCTATAATGGGGTAGTTTCCTTCAACCGCAAAGAAATTAGAAAATTTCAAAATATTTTTGGTGACGGAATTAGTTATATTTCTTTCTTATTAAATAATTTAAATTTTATATTACAACTTCACAAAGTGAAACATTACGGAAACTGCTAACCGTTTAGAACACTGACATTTTAGATAAATTTCTTCGCTAGAGTCGTTACGATTTATTTGGTAAAATTGAAGGAAATAAGGGAAAACCGTTATTGCTAGATTGAACGAATTGTCACAAATTAGACGATTTTTCATTTGCAAAACATACTCTAGCAATGATGCATCAAATATTCATGTAAATGCAACAGAAAGACGTTTTTTTAGGCAGACAATGCCTCATACAATTATTTTCGGAGGCTTATTTTAATAACTATTTTTCAGTTTTCTTCCAATTTTTCTTTGTCTCATTAGATAGTAGTGAAAAGTATTCTAAACATATTTCTGTGTTAATTGATTTTTTCTATTTTGGCGAACTGTGTATTTTACTCGTATATTAATTTTTCAGTATGTGAAGAAAATCAAAGTAAAATTGGATTTTTTATCACTTTCGTTTGTTTATTTGCAAGCTTTGTGTGATCCATTTTATAAGTGAATATAAACATTATGCGGGCTAAGAGAAATTTGATTTTCTAAATGTAAATTAACTCCATTTGAAAGTTCAGTGAATCTAAAAATTCATATATCTGTTTTAAATTTTGGTCGCGGGATATATCAAATATTATTACATTTTTTTAACACGTTGACTGCGAGATAATCTAAATGTACTTTGTCCGTGACTGCGATACATATCTTCGGGGATATGTAACAAAACTTCTTCCATGTGCGGTACATATCCCTGGGGATATGTAATTTTTTTTTACATTTGACCCTATAAAATTAAAAATAACACAATTATTGCTATAAACTTGCATGTATCTGTAACTATATATCCTAGGATACTAACGTTTTCATTCGCAAAGAGTTTTGAAAAGAAAATAATAGAAAAATCATTATTTCTAAAAACTACAGATTCTGCAACTTCCACAAGATACAGTAAAAATGTGATTATTGAGATTCGCATATTTTTTATAATGAGTACATACCCCCCGAGGTATGTACCGCAGTCAACGTGTTAA
>NW_019416292.1:77408-90334 GCF_000390285.2 Anoplophora glabripennis
AACTTATCCATAGCTAATAATGTTTTGGATGATCTGACGGTGGACATTCCAATAATCGAGAATGACGCATTACATTGGTTTACTTCAAATAACTTATGCCTAAACGCATCTAAGACCGAAAAATTGATGTTCAGCTTGCGTGAAATAGACGATGTAAACAATCCTGATGCAGTAAAATTTCTGGGAATATATTTGGATCCGAAATTGCAATGGGACAGGCACGCCCACTACCTCTGCAATAAGATCTCCAAGGGTATTTATTTAATCCGCAACTTGATTAGCAAAGTATCTCAAAAAACGTTAATTACTGCTTATCATAGCCTTATTCACTCCCAAATATCCTATGCAATCCTGATTTGGGGTCATTCACCTTCAGCTGATACCGTTTTTGCTACTCAAAGAAAAGCCATTCGCATAATCTCGGGTTTAAAATTCAGAGATGACTGCAGAGCACAGTTTAAGAAACTTGGTATTTTAACATTACCATGTACTTACATACTCCAGTGCCTTTTGTACGTAAAAGAAAATGAAGAGTCGTTTACTGTCCGTAGCCAAATCCACCTTCATAATACTAGAAACAAAAATGACATAAACTTAAACTTTCATCGCTTAAGTAAAACACGTAATGGCACATCATATCTGGGCATCCAGTTTTTTAATGCATTACCAGTTCCAGTACGTCATCTCAACCCTACTTTATTTAAAAGAAAAATAAAACACTTTCTATTAACCAACGCATTTTATACTACGCAAGAATTTTTAAAAAGTGATCTCACCCTAATATGACTATCTTAGACGTAGCTTCGCACACTTCAGTTGCATCGTTTCAGTTTTTTTTTTCTTACTACATTACTCATAATCTTATTTTAACATGTACCATTTACTGTTTGTTTGTTTTGTTGTCCTCTTACAAACATTTTATTTTAACATTTGACAACCATTTACTGCTTGTACTTGTATTGTTTTATTACCATTTTCTTTGTTTTTTAAATTATGAACTAGTTACGTGTCAACACTGTTATACGCGTGTGTACTGTGCTGTATATGTATTTTCCTATTATTTTTTTTTTCATAATGATTTTATATTACTACTATAATTATTTTTTTTGACGTGTGTAAACACTTGTGTACTAACACTAATAAATCTATCTATCTATCTAAATCTATCTATCTATCTATCTATCTATCTATCTATCTATCTATCTATCTAAATCTATCTATCTATCTATCTATCTATCTATCTATCTATCTATCTATCTATCTATCTATCTATCTATCTATAATAATCCGGTATTCAAACCGCTTTTTTTACAGCATTTTTACAACTAGTAGGAAACTTTAGTTTCCTAAGTAAAATTTTTCCCTCGGTGTATCTTATTTATCTACGATAATTTTTTAGATTCCACATATCATTAACATATTATATGTAGTTTTATGCGCCACCTTGATATTATGTTAAGCGCATATTTCGCAAATACTACTTAAACAAGAAAGTCTAATATCGATTCAAGGCTCAGTGAATAAGAATCCCATCGAAGAGTACACAATTAATATATAAAACCCGTTTTCTGACATTTATTAAGGATGGTCCGGCGCTTGCTTATTAGATATAGATTGGATTTCTTTGTTTTCTGTGCATTAGTCTATTACAACTTCACCTTTTCGCCTGATGCTAAATGATTCGTTTAAAGGTGACGACCTTGTTGATGACATTTGATGGAGTTAGGCGGCGTTTAGGAAACCCACACGTAAATAATTCCGTGTGTTTTCTAGGAATTAATCGAGAATTATGAGAAAATGTGCTCGTTAAAACCACATTTATTTATTTGTTTCTATAGAAAGTTCATTTGATCTTTATTTTAAAAATATGAACAGACTTTGTTTTCTTTAAGAAATTGTAAGACTTGTAAAAATAGCTACCAAGAAAATGATTTGTAACCGTTTCTATAACTGAAACAGTGATAATATAGTATTTTTATGTAACCGTTATTTTTTTACGACTTGGCTCTTCTACTTTTACTTGCTGCAAAGCATTTCTGAAAGCTTTGTCTCGTCCTATCGCTTGACTAATGTCTCTAAAATTTCTAATTTAAATTTTTCTGGCTCGCTCAGCAGAACTGGACATTCACAGTTTTTTTAATTAACTTTCTCTGGCGCCTTGCCGAAGACAAAGACGAGTTACTGGTGGTAGCTAATAAAGGCAGAAAGTGAATTGCTTACTCATAGGCTGCATATTAATCAGTTTGAATGTAATTATTTAAATTCAAAGCATACAGAACATTTTCGATTTTATGAAATATTTTTTTTAACCGAGTTTCTATTATTTTTTCAATTTGTCGTTTGATTTTTTTTTCGTAACAATTGGCAGTGATTCTGCTATATATTACGGTATAAAAAGCTGCTCGTTTGGTCAGGCGTTTGAGTTACTCCTGTATAGATGCTAAAACAATTTTAATATAACTAACGAAATCTTTTAGTAGTAACAAAGAATAGGTTTCCTAATGACTGTACGAATTCTTTATATTATTCCTTCAATAACTCCATAAGTTTCTTTTTAAATCATTTGTAAAATGAAAACGTTAGTAAAAAATTCTGTAGTTTAACCTTGAGTTGAGAATCGTTAAAAAATGTATCAGTTCACAGCATCGACGATATTTTATCAAGATGTGACAGTACAGGTACTAAAATAGTGCTTATTTGGCGAATTGTTATAGTAGAAATTGAATCCACTGTGACCGAGCTGGAACGAAGAATGTACAGCGAACCAACAGCCAACTAGTTTTTTTAGAACCGCATACCGTGAAGTACGATTTGTAAACGGGCTACCTAGGAACCCGTCCTTTTGAAATAGGTAGAGGTTATAATAGTAATGAAATGGAGAGTAGCCGTGAATAGTTTATAGATTTACCGAAAATGACCACGACGTAGTTAGTTTGCATGTTTAAAAAATATTCAGTAACTCTGCTACATCTTAAAAGGATGTTTTGAGTCAATTTATTGACTCAAAATTCAATGGAATTATTCCATTATATCTACTAGAAGTCGTCTTTTGTTAAAAAATAACCGACAATTCCAAATCTGACATAAAATTTGAATGTTTTCAGTAAGTAATATTTTACCTGTAGACTTTTATCAATAATTGCAGTTTAAAATCCTTGTTACATGACCAAAAAACAAACAAAAAATGTTAGGCAAATTTACTGCAGTACCTACCTACCTTTGGTAAGTATTTTATCTTCCCCTGATTTTTTGATACTTGCTGTATATAATCCTGTCATAATTTTTGTCACTATGCTCCAAGATTATTTGTTTAAGCAATCTCGACCTAAAATCGAATCAAGAAAAAAAAATCAAAATTTTGAAAAAATTTAATTTTGGAAAAAAATTCAATTTTTCAAAATTTTTAAAAAAAATTTCGCGTTCCCGTTTTTACATTTTTACATTGAAAATTTTTAAATTTAATCAAAAAGTTTTGAATTTTTTTTTATTTCTTTTCTATATTTGATGATAATTTAAAGCGAAATTGTGAGAAAAATAACAAAAAAAAAAATGTGTTTCTTAATCATTAGGCTGTTTAAGGAGCAATAAACCTGCTTTTTAAATTTTAAACTTTGACGATTCAGGAAAGGAAAACGATTCCAAAACAGCAGAAAAAGTAATTTTTTTTTCACCTTTTCAAATTAAAAAAGGTAACTTTCACTCAACAGCCGATAGATATCTCTATGAGAAATAATCGTACAGAAAATAAAAAAAAACAAATTGAAGGCTAATGACACTGACATTGATTAAGCCAGAAAAACAATTTCTGAGCTAATGTGCAGCTTTGAAAAAAAAAATTGTAAAATTTTTCCCTTGCATTATTTATCTTCATTGTGCCGAGAGTGATGCTCAAAAAATTTTTCATCTCAAGACAACAAAACCTTTTTTTTTTCTCGATACGACCTGCCTCTTTAATTTTTTTGTTGAGTTTACTAACAATCATAATAAAAACTTAACGCGTTCATTCAATTTCATCGTCATTTATGTTTGTATATTGATTTTCATTGTCTGTGGTTATGTCTGACATAATAGCTTTGTTATTGCAATGACGTATTCTTAAAAAATTTAAATGTCAAGTTGTCGCCGTCTCTACAGTCCCGGATCAGGAGTACGTGTAGTTACATAAAGAAAAAGCGGAGGAATTTTGCGAACATCGACAGTTCGCCGCACTCCATTAGAAACTGTCCGTCCATTTCCAAGAGAGCGGAAAATCTAGCCGCGCGATAGAAAACGTGATTCAAAAGCTACTGAAATAGACTCTACGATCTAAATGTGTTGACGTAACCACCGTTCAATGTTCATAATTCTATTGACATTTATAACGGAATCGGCGGTCGCTTTACTTTTACCTTGCAAGTAGGTTGTTTGATAATGGTTTGCCATTTTACTGCGCTTTGGAAAACATTCTATTGTTTTGAAAAACGAACATCAGTAACTAACTAGAACAAATAGGAAGGCTACACACTACACATGCGTTGTTATAGATATATTCAATATTTGGGCAGTCAATTTGGAAATTAATACAAATTCCAGCGCTACACATGCGTTGTCATATAGGATTATTCGATATGCGGGCAATTTAATCCATGTAAAGACGAAAAGTTCGTATCTGTTGTCAAATGTTAGATACATATGTGTGAATGTTTTGTATACTTTAACACTGTTTCCAAATAATCGGCTTCTTTAGCCAAATAATTATCTTCTACGATTACAATCTTTCGTTTTTAAAACAGCCAGTAGTTCAGCACGTACCAGTTTGTATTATTTTTTCTAAATTAGAATAATAACATACTTCAATATTAGTTGTAAATATGGTCTGTCAAATTTAACAAAGAATTTATGTCGTTCAATTTTATGGCTTAGGACAAACAAGCTATATTGTAGACTGGGCATCTAATTCTTTCTAAAGAAGTATTTTTTTATATCTCCGAAAAATTTCGGTTTGCAATGGGCTTAATGGGCAAGCTAAGGAATAAAAGCCTGAAAGGTATATTTTCTGTAACTTTCATTATACTTCACTTAAGTCCTTTGTACAGTTTGAACCACCACATAATAGCAACAGTTTAATGCAGATCCGGAACCTACTTTAAAGCTCGCATTATGCTAATGATAATTTATTACCGTTGATGCAGCACTGAAAAGAGGTGAGCAGATGATGATATAACGATTTACGCATGAAACCAGATGCCCTTTGAGGCTATCAATCTTCAGTCATTGATGTTTCATAAATTTATTATTTCTCTCATCATTATGTACATACAAAAAAAAAACACAAATCTGGCGCACGTTTGTGGTGCAACTACGCTATTCTGTTTATTTGTGCGAAGGCTAATATTAAATTCGAATTTATACTATGTGCATCTGGTATTAGCTACAAAAATAAATCCAGCGTTTGACTGAAGAAATCTCTTTTCTGTTCTGACACGCTCCAGTGCATTTAAAAGAGCAAATAGCGTACAATTTGGCAAATGATTAATAACACAGCTCAAGTAGCTGTCTGTGTTGATACCTGACAAATGGATGAGGTGATGCAGTTTTGATTATCTTAAAATATGAGAATATTTCAAAAATAACAACAAGCTTAATGTGGCAATATATCAGGTTTAACTTGAATTAAAAATGGCAGGATAAAGGGAGGAGGAGAGACAAATAATTAACAAGAATTTTTAATGTGTACCGACTGAACAAATCAATGAGATGTTGTGTCAATAGTATTATTATGAGGTTTTAATTAATTACGTCAATAATCTTTAATGGGTGATATTTGAGCGATTTTAAGTTATATTCGCACAGGTATGGGTAGTGCCACTTCTCCACCCTATATAACGTTTTATAAAATTCCGTCTTTCTCAAATCATTGCTCATATTTTTTCACTATTTTTTTACAAATCAAAAGGTCTTTCTTCAAATCGAAATCGTCACTAGTCCTAAATCTTGATTTAAGATAGACATTTCCAGTAGGTAGAAGATTTATGTCTCTATCACATGAAGGATGTTGTTAGCTGTCAACTAAATAAACAAGTAAAAAAGAAAAACTGATAACGAAATTATAACTTATAACAACAGTATAGTTTTTTTACTATACTACCTATCTTATCCACAGATATTCTTGTTTCTTCATCGTTCAATATAGGATCCTCTAATAAAGACCAGGTTTTTCAAATATGTCACTGTATAACTGTATTCTCACCTTACAAAATAACAGATAATACTTTTATAATTTGTGTTTTTTTCTTACTCTGTAAGTACCTCAACAGAGGTAACCTGATGCCAAATAATCCTTTCTCTTCGGAGCATTGTTTGCGCCAAAAAATTTACGGTGAGTCAGCCGCGAGATGAAGAACAAGTAAATAGGTGGCCCCAGCAAGGTCACCGGATACTCTTGCACGGTCAAAGACCACGTGGTGTTCAGTTACCGTTCGAATTTCCAACACTTTCAGTTCTGTAACAAGGATGATGATTTTATACGTTTGAATTGGGTCTGCGTGGGTTGGAAGGGAAAGCGACCAAGCGTGTTATAACAATTCCATTTTGTGTCGGTATTTTCGTTCCAAACTGAAAAGATTTTTTCCTAAACATACTTACACCAAATGCTATTCTTACGAAAACTATAAAGTCTATGTTATATTTCTTTGATGCTGTAAGAAAAATTTTGGCTTAAAAGCGTTCTAATATTCTGCGTTCCTCGAATTACTACATATATTCTAGGGGCGATTTAATTAAACTTATTTTACAGAAACTTACAGAAAATGTTCTTTTCATGCATCTCAAATTTTTATTCAATTTAAATGAAATTTGGTTTGCGCTACTTTCTGTATACAGAGTGATTCAGAACCTATCTGAAAAAATTGGGTGGGTGTACAACTAGTCTAAACAAATGTGAAAAGCTATAAGCCATTAGAAAACTGATTCACTGGATTCACTCGGGAACTTTTATGAGAAATTTTATTTTCTAAATTTAACTACAGGAAATTCTTTTTGATAATAAAAACGAAATAATGCCTTGTAGAGTCTAAAAATACGTAATCTAATATTTATTTATTTAAAAACTATTAGAAATGATCACCTTTCTATTAAAATATTATTCAGATTTAAAAATAATCGTAGTTATATCAGATTTCTCTCACTTTGTAAATTGGTTGTAGTTTCATATATACGGAAAATTGATGGAACACCTTGTCCTATTATGTCTGCAGATTGAATTTTAAATACAGATACAAAATATAAACCTAAGTGAAATTTTAGATTGTCGTTCCATCTTAATATTTTCGATGTCTCCTTTACTTTATGTTGTCCTGATATAAATTTATAAAATTATTGCAAGTAATTCTAATACTCATACAATGTTTCGCCTGTAATGCTGATATGAATAGTAAAATGGTTTAGTAGTTACAAAATGTAACTTCATTGCTAAATCGAGAAAATAAGAGAACAAATTGGATAGAAATTGCTGGAATCGATCTTGTTAGTTATTAGGACATTATAATTTCAATGTAGATTACAGGAAATTAAATTAATATCTAAATAACAGTAATTTACTATCTACTATCATTACTGCTTTCCTAATACAGAGATTGATATTTAGAAATATTTTAAGGTTAGTTAATGTCTTATTCAATCTTAGCAAAGCAATTGATAAAATAAGTAGGTACGACACATTCAGATTTAGAAGAATGTCACTTTAATACAATTTTCTGTTCTCCTCATACACATTTAAACATATTTAACTATATATTTTAAGATTTTAAATCACTGTTTAAAATTTTAAGATTAGATTTAGCTACAGACGGTTTTTTACAATACTCTCAGCAATGTATATTATATTGTAGCCTTGCTTTATTTCTTCAAGTTTGTATTGTATTAATTCAAGTATGGGTTAAGTCATTTTGCCTATATTTTCACGACGAGTAATGATGTCACTGATTTGAGCAGTCATAGATACGATCTGCGTTGGCAGTCTCCTTGAAATACCAATTTTATCATTATCAGTGTCCACAAAGTGGCATAAATATTAATATCTTATTTTGTTCGATAGAATATCAAATTGTAAATAAACAAGGAAGTATAAATATAAGGCTGAGTTTGATATCATGTTTAATGCATTTGTTGCTCGTGGTGTAGACAGACTTTTGCATATTCTCGTGCGTCGGTAAATTACCTGTTTCCTTTGTAACTGGATGTTGGAGTTGTTTAAATATAGTGTTGGGTGATTTGTAATCTATTCGACTACATGCTTTTTCAATTCAGCAGGTTATAGATATAGATCACATACAAGTAACTATTAAAATGTTAAAATTTTGCAATGTGGTAACGTGTTTGTAAATAAAAAAATACTTACTGTTAATTACTGTTATTTTAACTAAATAAGTATATGTATTCTGAATATTATTCCATTTATCGGTTCATAGAGAGTAGATACTGCAAATTTTTTAACATACATGATGAATTTTATTACATTTTGAAACGTTGCTATTCAAAAGTAAACTATAAAAATTGGAAGTGCCAGGTGCGATATATCTGCAATAATAGTGGCAGGTGTACGTAGGACATTCAACCAAGAGGGATACATTAATTTTTACAAGCTTGTCATTGAAGAAGGACAGGAAGAAATATTAAACAATATTCAAAGCAACAGGTATTCTTTTAAGAGTGTTTGGTGACCCAAGGAATTACCTCTTTGATATTAAAGAATGAAAAGCTAAATGTTTACAATGTATATAAGAAAAAAACATTACGATACTATATCCTATTTTTAAAAAACTAACAACAGATACTTATAGAATTTTCCGAGAACTGTCTTCCATATTTTCAATAAAATTAGACGATTCGATACCAATTTCTCCAACTTGTCGGCTCAATTTGCATACATGAATAAATTAACCATAATTACAACGTATTGGTGCAGACGCTAATTACACACAAATAGCCATTTAATTAACCAAATTAGAAGAAAATCGTCGCAGTCCCCGTACGGACAAAATTATTGCCAAATGATCCTTGGCAACGGTAAACAAACACAAATTAGTCATTTAAAAACATAAAACATACTCATTAATGTGAGCAGACCTAGTGACACATATTCAGATATCTAAACAAATTGTGCAAGACCTGTAATCATAGGTGCTGAATAGGCAAAACGTATAGTATGAGGTGAAGGTAGGATTTCATTCATTAAGTATATAGAATTCCAATGGAAATACAAGGAACAATTAAAATGATAAGGATAGGTTTGTTAGAGGATCTAGAAGTCTTCTGCTACTTTTTTTTTTATTTATGAAAAATAATTTTATATAAATGCATAAAAAATATATTAAAATAATTTTCAGCAATATTCCGTATCACATAATTTTACACAGAAAACCGAAAGTTCCTAGATATCCAGTTCCAGTAATTTAATTAGGTATTTATTTATTTCAAAATTATATATCTTATTCCATTGTTTCAGTTTTATTTTTGGATTATCAATTTTTGTGAAATTAACCCTCTCAAATATCTTTGAAATTAAGCTTCTCAAATATCTTTGGAAGGCTTAAACAGTTATTTTTCATTGTGTGCATATTTGAAATTGCGCATCCGAAATACTATACGAGCCACTGTTCCAGACATCCTTCTGCGACGATATTAGCTGATTCTGGAGTAGACATTATCTCCATCAAAAGAGATGGGGGTTCGAAGTCTACTTGAGTGGTGGACACGTATATGGAAGACTCTATTGGAAACAAAATTCAGCTTCAAATATACTATCTTTGAAAGTGGTTCAAGTTTCTGATTCAGTTACTCCTGTCAGCATTCAAAACTTTGAAAAATCGTGCACTATAATTTGAACTACAGAATAAATTGAAATTGAAAAAAATGGATGGTTCCAGTTGATTAAAGTGTCTTTTTTCAACATTTTATTACAGCCATGGAAAATTTTTATTGGATTTGCTTAGTGATATATCATTAGATACAGGATATTAAATTTTCATAATGTTGTGTTAAGTTATGAAATTTTATTAGTTTGTGGGATAGTACAAGGTAGGGAATCCCCAGCTGTGTTCATAAATATCCGTCTTCAAGGAATAATTGTATGAACGGCGTGGTAAATTTTTATATGCACTTCTGAGAATTTTTTATTGGTGGGTATGAAAAATGCTGAATTTGCTATCATTTGTCATTCGTCACCGGAGTTTTCGAACAACCGGATCAGATAGTAGTATTTTTAACAGTAATTGTTTTTTATTGCCAGTTTTGTATGGTTTTTAAATATCTAGGTAGATATCTCTTTTCAAGAAACATGCAAGTATAGAAATGGTATGCTTTTAAACATTGTTATTTACATACTTTAAATTTAAGATTTCATTCCTTAAAATAGTTTTGACATGATTAAAATACAAAGAGGTTTATATGTTCAAAGTATTATACTTAAATTATGACTATTAGTATTTTCTGTAACTATTTACATTCGATAACCTAAGCAATTGTTTATGTTGTCTTGTTAGCATTACAATATACGTCAAAATGTTTCGGGAATATTAAAAATGTATGTAGTTTTTGTAGAGGTAAAGAATGTAATAATTGTTCGTGTAAATTTTAAACCTTGCTTTATATGATAATTATATTTGCTACAATTGTTTTTCAGTGTATTGTTAATTAGTTTCGCTTTCAATGGCAGTGTGGTTTTTGCTCAAAAATTTTCAGTCTCGAACAAGATCTTTAATATCATTTTAAAACCAATATTTTCCATTGTATATGTATGAATGAAAGATTTTGAATGTAAATGAAATGTTATTATTCATATTTAAACAAAACTTAAATTAAAAATATCCTAGTTTCATCACTATTCGCTAGAAAGGCCTATCGCGTAATCAATAAAAGATGACTCAAATTGGTTTTAGATTTTATTCTGCTAGAAATATAGAAATTTTAGATTGTATAAGATCTGTATTGTATAAGATCTGTATTGAATAATACACGTATAATATTCCTCTCGTTACCTTTGAAAAATATTTTTTGTGTGAAACTGATATGAAGCTCGAATATTGACACTGAAAAGTTTGTTACATACATTCGTATTCATTTTCCTGTTTGGGGAAGGATATTACTTTCGATCATTACTTTTTGTATTCAAGGACGTTTTGTTCAAATTGTACCCAAAAATATGGGAATATAACGAGCGTTCAAATAAAAACGTGGTCAAGTTGGTTCTGAAAATTTGGACGTAGGGCGTAGCGTATAGCAAATGAACTTAAACGTCATCTGTCAAAGCGCTATATNGTGAATATAAACATTATGCGGGCTAAGAGAAATTTGATTTTCTAAATGTAAATTAACTCCATTTGAAAGTTCAGTGAATCTAAAAATTCATATATCTGTTTTAAATTTTGGTCGTGGGATATATCAAATATTATTACATTTTTTTAACACGTTGACTGCGAGATAATCTAAATGTACTTTGTCCGTGACTGCGATACATATCTTCGGGGATATGTAACAAAACTTCTTCCATGTGCGGTACATATCCCTGGGGATATGTAATTTTTTTTTACATTTGACCCTATAAAATTAAAAATAACACAATTATTGCTATAAACTTGCATGTATCTGTAACTATATATCCTAGGATACTAACGTTTTCATTCGCAAAGAGTTTTGAAAAGAAGATAATAGAAAAATCATTATGTCTAAAAAGTACAGATTCTGCAACTTCCACAAGATACAGTAAAAATGTGATTATTGAGATTCGCATATTTTTTATAATGTAAAAACTCTTGGAAACGTTCATATATCATTCAAGGAAGGGACCATCTCGAATAATGTTGCAAGTAATAATTTTCTGAAATATTTATAAAATATTTCTAGTACAATTTTGAGGTGGATATACTAAAAAAAGCAAATTAAATCATAGAATGTACTTATTGTTCAAAGTGACCACCACCCTGCTCCATCATATACATTTTCTTTTCAAAATATTTAAATTCAAAAGGAATTTGACTTACTAAGATCAAGTGGTATGACTAGCATCTCAAAGGAAAATATTTATAAAAAAATTGCAGAACATTTAGAGGAAAATGCATATCTAAAATCTAAAGAGTTCTGACAAAAATCCCCAGGATTTGCGTCAGAATTTGTGTTTGATGCATTTTGAAAACACACTGCTATATGGAATACAATAGTATTTACTGGTCACTTGTTTCATATCACGAGGTAGGTGAAATCATAACGCATCTTAAGGACATAAAAAGTTACGATCCTCACGATATTTCAGTAAAAATATTGAAGAGTATTAAAGACACTATAATATTCCCTCTTACTCAGTTACTTAATTTATGTCTGTCTCAGAATATTTTCCCTAGTTGTCTCAAAATATCTAAAGTTATACCTATCTTTAAAAAAAATGATACCAACGATCCATCAAATTATAGACCTATATCGATCATCCCTTGTTTTGCAAAAATTTACGAAATAATATTGAAAAACCAACTTGTTGTATATCTAGAAAATAGTAATCTCTTCAGTCCCAATCAATTCGGTTTCAGAAGTAATATGTCAACTACACTTGCAATAGACAGGTTGACTTCATTTATAAACAGTGGGTTTGATGAGGGTAAGTATGTGTGTTCGATGTTTGTTGACCTCACCAAAGCCTTCGATTGCATCTGTCATAATATACTTATTGACAAATTGCAATTTTACGGTTGTACTCCCGAAAGCATATCACTTATTCAGTCGTATCTCTATCATAGACAACAATACGTGGTTCATAACAACTACAAATCAAATACATTAAATTTGAATTACGGGGTACCTCAAGGTTCTGTTCTGGGACCACTACTATTCCTACTGTATATAAATGATTTCCCAAAATCTGTGAGAAACGACGTGTTCGCGATTCTTTTCGCTGATGA